>NC_051182.1:10180374-10205273 GCF_013339695.2 Rhipicephalus sanguineus | reverse complement strand
CGTTTATCTTTGTTAGACACAATATTATGAGAACTAACAGAGAATAACGCCAAGGAAAGTACAGGGGGTGTTATCTGTAGTATTTAGAATATAATGTGAAGAAAGTAAAGTGGACGAAAGATGACTTGCCGCCGGCAGGGACCGAACCTGCGACTTCGAATAACGCGTCCCGATGCTCTAGCCACTGAGCTACGGCGGCGGTCATCCTCCCGTCACTTTCTGGGGTATATATGTTGATGAAACCTAGGAGTGTTAGTCAGCGCCAATCGCAGCCATGGCGGCGAGTGTGGACCTTTTTTGCCTGTTAGCGTCACGTAGCACGTGATCTTTTACGAGTTGGCAGCTGACCAATAATCCCTCGTATACTACCTGAAGGCATTAAGTCTGCCAGGACGAGACCTCGCTATGATAAGGAAAGCAGATGATATTTTCAAGGGCTCGTTTATCTTTGTTAGACACAATATTAATGAGAACTAACAGAGAATAACTCCAAGGAAAGTACAGGGGTGTTATCTGTAGTATTTAGAATATAAATGTGAAGAAAGTAAAGTGGACGAAAAGATGACTTGCCGCCGGCAGGGACCGAACCTGCGACCTTCGAATAACGCGTCCGATGCTCTACCACTGAGCTACGGCGGCGGTCATCCTCCCGTCCACTTTCTGGGGTATATATTTGATTGAAACCTAGGAGTGGTTAGTCAGCGCCAATCGCAGCCATGGCGGCGAGTGTGGAACACTTTTTTGCCTGTTAGCGTCACGTAGCACGTGATCTTTTTACGAGTTGGCAGCTGACAATAATCCCTCGTATACTACTGAAGGCATTAAGTCTGCCAGGACGAGACCCTCGCTATGAATGAAGGAAAGCAGATGATATTTTCAAGGGCTCGTTTATCTTTGTTAGACACAATATTATATGAGAACTAACAGACAATAACGCCAAGGAAAGTACAGGGGGTGTTATCTGTAGTATTTAGAATATAAATGTGAAGAAAGTAAGTGGACGAAAAGATGACTTGCCGCCGGCAGGGACCGAACCTGCGACCTTCGAATAACGCGTCCGATGCTCTACCACTGAGCTACGGCGGCGGTCATCCTCCCGTCCACTTTCTGGGGTATATATGTTGATTGAAACCTAGGAGTGTTAGTCAGCGCCATCGCAGCCATGGCGGCGAGTGTGGAACACTTTTTTGCCTGTTGGCGTCACGTAGCACGTGATCTTTTACGAGTTGGCAGCTGACCAATAATCCCTCGCATACTACCTGAAGGCATTAAGTCTGCCAGGACGAGACCCTCGCTATGAATGAAGGAAAGCAAATGAGATTTTTCAAGGGCTCGTTTATCTTTGTTAGACACAATATTAATGAGAACTAACAGAGAATAACGCCAAGGAAGTACAGGGGTGTTATCTGTAGTATTTAGAATATAAATGTGAAGAAAGTAAAGTGGACGAAAAGATGACTTGCCGCCGGCAGGGACCGAACCTGCGACCTTCGAATAACGCGTCCGATGCTCCTACCACTGAGCTACGGCGGCGGTCATCCTCCCGTCCCACATTTCTGGGGTATATATGTTGATTGAAACCTAGGAGTGTTAGTCAGCGCCAATCGCAGCCATGGCGGCGAGTGTGGAACACTTTTTTTGCCTGTTAGCGTCACGTAGCACGTGATCTTTTTACGAGTTGGCAGCTGACCATAATCCCTCTCGTAACTACCTGAAGGCATTAAGTCTGCCAGGACGAGACCTCTGCTAGAATGAAGGAAAGCAGATGATCTTTTCAAGGCTCGTTTATCTTTGTTAGACACCATATTAACTGAGAACTAACAGAGCAATAACGCCAAGGAAGTACAGGGGTGTGTTATCTGTAGTTTTAGAATATAAATGTGAAAGAAAGTAAAGTGGACGAAAAGATGACTTGCCGCCGGCAGGACCGAACCTGCGACCTTCGAATAACGCGTCCGATGCTCTACACTGAGCTACGGCGGCGGTCATCCTCCCGTCCACTTCTGGGGTATATATGTTGATTGAAACCTAGGAGTGTTAGTCAGCGCCAATCGCAGCCATGGCGGGCTGATGTGGACACTCTTTTTTCGCCTGTTAGCGTCACGTAGCACGTGATCTTTTTACGAGTTGGCAGCTGACCAATAATCCCTTCGTAATACTAACCTGAAGGCATTAAGTCTGCCAGGACGAGACCCTCGCTATGAATGAAGGAAAGCAGATGATATTTCAAGGGCTCGTTTATCTTTGTTAGACACAATATTAATGAGAACTAACAGAGAATAACGCCGAAGGAAAGTACAGGGGTGTTATCTGTAGTATTAGAATATAAAGGTGAAGAAAGTAAAGTGGACGAAAAGATGACTTGCCGCCGGCAGGGACCGAACCTGCGACCTTCGAATAACGCGTTCCGATGCTCTACCACTGAGCTACGGCGGCGGTCATCCTCCCGTCCACTTTCTGGGGTATATATGTTGATTGAAACCCTAGGAGTGTTTAGTCAGCGCCAATCGCAGCCATGGCGGCGAGTGTGGAACACCTTTTTTTGCCTGTTAGCGTCACGTAGCACGTGATCTTTTTACGAGTTGGCAGCTGACCAATAACTCCCTCGTATACTACCTGAAGGCATTAAGTCTGCCAGGCCGAGACCCTCGCTATGAATGAAGGAAAGCAGATGATATTTTCAAGGGCTCGTTATCTTGTTAGACACAATATTAATGAGAACTAACAGAGAATAACGCCAAGGAAAGTACAGGGGGTGTTATCTGTAGTATTTAGAATATAAATGTGAAGAAAGTAAAGTGGACGAAAAGATGACTTGCCGCCGCAGGGACCCGAACCTGCGACCTTCGAATAAACGCGTCCGATGCTCTACCACTGAGCTACGGCGGCGGTCATCCTCCCGTCCACTTTCTGGGGTATATAGGTGATTGAAACCTAGGAGTGTTAGTCAGCGCCAATCGCAGCCATGGCGGCGAGTGTGGAACACTTTTTTGCCTGTTAGCGTCACGTAGCACGTGATCTTTTTACGAGTTGGCAGCTGACCAATAATCCCTCGTATACTACCTGAAGGCATTAAGTCTGCCAGGACGAGACCCTCGCTATGAATGAAGGAAAGCAGATGATATTTTCAAGGGCTCGTTTATCTTTGTTAGACACAATATTAATGAGAACTAACAGAGAATAACGCCAAGGAAAGTACAGGGGGTGTTATCTGTAGTATTTAGAATATAAATGTGAAGAAAGTAAAGTGGACGAAAAGATGACTTGCCGCCGGCAGGGACCGAACCTGCGACCTTCGAATAACGCGTCCGATGCTCTACCACTGAGCTACGGCGGCGGTCATCCTCCCGTCCACTTTCTGGGGTATATATGTTGATTGAAACCTAGGAGTGTTAGTCAGCGCCAATCGCAGCCATGGCGGCGAGTGTGGAACACTTTTTTGCCTGTTAGCGTCACGTAGCACGTGATCTTTTTACGAGTTGGCAGCTGACCAATAATCCCTCGTATACTACCTGAAGGCATTAAGTTATTCTCTGTTAGTTCTCTGTTAGTTATTCTCTGCGTTATTCTCTGTTAGTTCTCATTAATATTGTGTCTAACAAAGATAAACGAGCCCTTGAAAATATCATCTGCTTTCCTTCATTCATAGCGAGGGTCTCGTCCTGGCAGACTTAATGCCTTCAGGTAGTATACGAGGGATTATTGGTCAGCTGCCAACTCGTAAAAAGATCACGTGCTACGTGACGCTAACAGGCAAAAAAGTGTTCCACACTCGCCGCCATGGCTGCGATTGGCGCTGACTAACACTCCTAGGTTTCAATCAACATATATACCCCAGAAAGTGGACGGGAGGATGACCGCCGCCGTAGCTCAGTGGTAGAGCATCGGACGCGTTATTCGAAGGTCGCAGGTTCGGTCCCTGCCGGCGGCAAGTCATCTTTTCGTCCACTTTACTTTCTTCACATTTATATTCTAAATACTACAGATAACACCCCCTGTACTTTCCTTGGCGTTATTCTCTGTTAGTTCTCATTAATATTGTGTCTAACAAAGATAAACGAGCCCTTGAAAATATCATCTGCTTTCCTTCATTCATAGCGAGGGTCTCGTCCTGGCAGACTTAATGCCTTCAGGTAGTATACGAGGGATTATTGGTCAGCTGCCAACTCGTAAAAAGATCACGTGCTACGTGACGCTAACAGGCAAAAAAGTGTTCCACACTCGCCGCCATGGCTGCGATTGGCGCTGACTAACACTCCTAGGTTTCAATCAACATATATACCCCAGAAAGTGGACGGGAGGATGACCGCCGCCGTAGCTCAGTGGTAGAGCATCGGACGCGTTATTCGAAGGTCGCAGGTTCGGTCCCTGCCGGCGGCAAGTCATCTTTTCGTCCACTTTACTTTCTTCACATTTATATTCTAAATACTACAGATAACACCCCCTGTACTTTCCTTGGCGTTATTCTCTGTTAGTTCTCATTAATATTGTGTCTAACAAAGATAAACGAGCCCTTGAAAATATCATCTGCTTTCCTTCATTCATAGCGAGGGTCTCGTCCTGGCAGACTTAATGCCTTCAGGTAGTATACGAGGGATTATTGGTCAGCTGCCAACTCGTAAAAGATCACGTGCTACGTGACGCTAACAGGCAAAAAAGTGTTCCACACTCGCCGCCATGGCTGCGATTGGCGCTGACTAACACTCCTAGGTTTCAATCACATATATACCCCAGAAAGTGGACGGGAGGATGACCGCCGCCGTAGCTCAGTGGTAGAGCATCGGACGCGTTATTCGAAGGTCGCAGGTTCGGTCCCTGCCGGCGGCAAGTCATCTTTTCGTCCACTTTACTTTCTTCACATTTATATTCTAAATACTACAGATAACACCCCCTGTACTTTCCTTGGCGTTATTCTCTGTTAGTTCTCATTAATACAGCGTGGCGAGTAAGATAAGGCAGTCGCGACGCCTTCGCAAAGTTCAGACTGGAGAGGTTCGAGCGAGGCAGATAATATCTATCATATCGACGTACGGCTATAAAGTTCAATCTTGTCAACAAGTACTGGAGGGCTAGTTCGCTCCGCATCAGGTGAGAACGACACCACAAATTCAAAAGACAAGGTCAAAACATTTGCACACAACACAGGCACAACACTGGGCCTGTGTTGAGTGTAACTCTTTTGTCATTGTCTCTCGAATTTGCGCTGTTGTTGTTACAACAATGTTGTAAATATGTCTTTTCTGAATAAGCTTCCGTACCATAAACGCGCATTCAAGAATTAATCAACGCTGTGTCTATGTCATGTACTTAGCATGGCGACACTGGCGTAATGAATAAGTTGCTGCAGTCGTCAGATGTCACAGTATCGGCACAAGTGTGAGAATCCGTCGTTACGAACAAGATGATGAAGGAGAAAATTTATTTTATGATATAACACGCAATAATCAGCGTAATATTAATGGGAACTAACAGACAGCAATGCCAAGGAAAGTATAGGGGGTGTTATTTGTAGTAATTAGAATATAAATGTGAAGAAAGTAAAGTGGACGAAAAGATAACTTGCCGCCGGCAGGGACCGAACCTGCGACCTTCGAATAACGCGTCCGATGCTCTACCACTGAGATACGGCGGCGGTCATCTCCCCGTCCACTTTATAGGGTATATATGTGAATTGAAACTTAGGAATCTCAGTCAGCGCCAGTCGCAGCCATGGCGGCGAGTGTGGAACACCCTTTTTTCTGCCTTTTTGGCGTCACGTAGCACGTGATCTATTTACGAGCAGGCAGCTGACCAATAATCCCTCGCATACTACCTGAAGGCATCATGTCTGCCAGAACGAGACACTCGCTATGAATGAAAGAAAGAAGATTACTTTTAAGGGCTCGTTTTTCTTTCTTAGACACAATATTAATGGGAACTAACAGACAGCAATGCCAAGGAAAGTATAGGAGGTGTTATTTGTAGTAATTAGAATATAAATGTGAAGAAAGTAAAGTCGACGAAAAGATAACTTGCCGCCGGCAGGCCTGCGCGGAACACGGAGCAGAGGCACAGCGAAAGCTGGAAGAGCGGCCTTTCTAGAGCCCGTTGTAGACTCTCCTGGGACAATTAATACAATACACATGCAAGGTACCCACTGCTCCATAAATCATCGTAATTTTTTCTGGAGTAGCGAAGCAACCACTATGCCTTAGAAAAACAGAGAGCTGAGCTAGTTGGTACGTGTTCATTCTAAAAAGACAGGGCGTGCAAACACGGACAGAAGAAAGTAGTGAGGACACCACAAACGCCGACTAACAACTGAAGAAACGCACAACGGCCAACAAATTCGCTGATTGCCGTACGAGTGTGGTGTAAGGATCCCTTTCAGCTGCGGCCGCTTCTACGTAGGGCAGACGGGCCAATGCATTACCCAGAGATTGTTGAAACATAAGAGATAGCTAACAGGAGGCCTTTTATTATATCTTTGCATTGTCGAGATTGAAAGTGCACGTCAAAATTCGATGAATGCGCAGTGTTGTCCGGCATAGAAATGAAGAAACACGCCTGATGATTGAAGCATGGCATATCGAGAATAGTGGTAGCGCATGCGGGAGTCAACCGTCGATTAACTTGCATAAAGATGAAATCAAATGCCTTAACAGTTATCTTCCACGTAGACCGCCACGCGTGCCGGATTGATAGGTTCGCCTGTTGCATGGGCATGCGCAGATAAGTTTTCGTGCCTTCTTTCTTTTCAGCCGTTGTGCGTCCTCTTCAGTTGTTAGTCGGCGTTTGTGACGTCCTGACTTCTTTCTTGTGTCCGTGTTTGCACGCCCTGTCTTTTTAGAATGAACCCACTATGCCATTTCTTTAACACGAAAGTGTTTATGCCGGGGTCCACCAAGGCTTCAGTGACGTATTTCTGTCACAGAAATGACGCCGAAAAAATTTACACGATCAGATGGCAAAAAAAAAGGTTCCGTCAACGGGCATCGAACCCATGACCGCTCGTTCCACAAAAAGAAAAGCCGGGCACGCTATCCACTGCGCCACGGACACAGACACCAGGGGTTTTACAAACGCGCTTTTTAACACGAAAGTGTTTTATGCCGGGGTCCACCAAGTACATCCGTCACGGATATGACGTTATAAAATGGACGCCAACGGGTGAGAAAGAAAAAAACCAAGAAAAACATACCCCGCTGGGAATCGAACCCACGACGTTGCGGCCGCGACGGCAAGCGCCCGACGCTCTACCGAGTAAGCTAACTCGGGAGATGCCAGACACGGCGCGAACGCGCCTTATATCTTTCACACATTCTCTTTCACGGCGGGCGGAGCGGGGCGGTGCCGCCGTCTGTGAGGTGTGAAAAGAAGTAATGCTTCACGATCGACACTTACTAGCGTTTCCTCCGAGATTGCACGCGATATCGGAGGTAATGGTTAAAGCGTCTCGATACCAGAGAGGTAGACTGGCCGCGCTGGCGTCGCCGAGGCACGCTTGACGCAGTTACGTTCTTTGCCTTTACGCGGGATTCACGATTCGTTGTGTCCAAATATATGTTCACATCGTCAGCTACCACAACGGTTTAATAATGATCATGGGCGTTAGTCGTCGCGATAGAGACATGCTGTCAACATGGGTCCATCCACGTCAAACGGTGCTATAGCTGCCAAACACGAATAGACATTGTACAAGCTCTCATATATCACTACACAATAAGCACTACTTCTGTGAAGACACGTTTAACTTTCGTGTTATACCGATTCCTATGACGGAGGGATCAGCCATGTTTTTAAATCTACCACTCACCCGGTCTGCGGGGTGGTGTTGCACTCTGGGAGCGGTAAGGTAAAGTAATTCATCATTACTGTGGCCTCCGCGATTAGCACCTGCAACGCGTTACACGTCCGTCCCAGTAGGCACGTTTTCAATAGAGGTTCAATTTTTTCACTGCCTTAACATACCGCGAGGTGGTGACCTTAGCCCAAGCGTCGTAAAAGCGTCGGCCTCGCTTATCCGCCTCGTGCGCTGCTTTGAGTTGTACTGGTGGCGCCACCAACGGCGAACGGTGGTGAAATGTGGGTACGCGCGGCTCATAGAAGCCGTGGGCAAAAGCGCCCGTTACTCGCCGTTTTTCTATTCATTTTTCATTCTGGTTTGATATTTGTACTGCCGAAAGGCACTAGGCCCGCCGGTCGCGTTGGTCACCGCCGGTCTTCGCCTGCTGCTGCGCCGGGACTACCAGCACGCAACACAGCACTCATGTTTCCCGACGTATTGCCAGATGGCGTCCATATCTCACACAGCGCCTCTTCCATCGTCTTTACACGACATTTGCAGCGAAGCACGCAGATACGCGGCCAATTTCTTACATACCGTGTTAACATATGAGAAATGCGTCCACGATGTAGCACCAGTTGACGTCCTCGCGCCATCAAACTGCTACGACGCCGAGAACGACACACACAGCTGACTTGGAAAAACGCGGTCTTGCAGGAGGCCATCTTGTCCAGCAACCAACAGACAAAAGTCCACAACTGAGGCGTCTGAAACATTGCAATTGATGAGATGGCAGCTGAACGAAATCAGGGCTCGTCGTCCGATGTGTGGCCACCGCCTTAACACAATATTAACGCTGCAACGTTCAAGGAAGACGCGACGAAAGCGACGAGCCCAGCCGGTCTCGTCGGGTGCGCTACTGCACAGTGCAGAGCGCGCGCTCTCACGGCCACCGAAAGAAATAAAAGAAAGTGGAGAGAGGAGACACTTTGGAGCATGGCATATCGGTGGAAGCAAGAGGACGTGTTGCGTTGTCGGTGTGGCGTATTGTCGAGAGATGGCGCTAGTTTGTTTTTGCGCAACGGAATCCTAAACTTCATTTAAAATGCATGGGATCCTATGGGGGGTTGGGAGAGGGTGCAACCACCCGAGCCGAGCGGTGGCGCCACCATAGCGATGCACGAGGCGGATAGCATCACGCTAATCCAAACAAAAAATTGGCCGCGCATCTGCGTGCTTCGCAGCAAATGTCGTGTAAAGACGATAGAAGAGGCGCTGTGTGAGATATGGACGCCATCTGGCAATACGTAGGGAAACATGAGTGCTGTGTTGCGTGCTGGTAGTCCCGGCGCAGCAGCAGGCGAAGACCGGCTGTGACCAACGCGACCGGCGGGGACGCCAGCCAGCCCGAACACGCGGTTTGGCGCGAAGCGCTGAAGCAGAAGAAACGTCCGCACTCAACGAGTACTCTCCACATACTCTTTTATTTACACGTCGCCTGGGTAAAACAGGAATGCCAGAGCGGCGCACACAACCGGCAGCCTGAAGGCCGCCCATAACGCTGCTTTTTCATTTTTTAAATATTTTTTCCCCTTCTTGGCCTTCTCAAAACTAAAGTTTTTCAACACCAACCCATGGCATTCGTACAGTACAATACAGAACCGAAACCGAAACACAACAATGAGCTCGCGCGAAGGGCACTGAGGAAGGCAAATTTCAGCGCAGTCGCATTTTCAGCGCAGCTTAAGAAACTAGGGTCCTTAAAATTACGTATGTATGCATTTTCTATTAAAGGAACACGCCACCTAATACTTACCTAGTGATGTTGCACCTCAGATATGCATGATATTTACTTTTTGGTCGACAACGTTCACAAGTATGAACAGCCGTACCAGTTCAAGACGGCTGGCCCTTGGGCAAGTGGTTCAACTCTGGCCGAGTGGCTGAATCGAGGGACGTGCCGACAAACAGAAAGACAGACAGACAGACAGAAAGACAGACCAAAATTTCTCCGTTTAAGTATCCCAGGAAAGACTATCGTCTTTAAAAAAATTACACCATCTCCCGCTAAACGGAACCATGAGGCGACGCGAAGCCTGAGTACTTGCACGATCGCGTTTCGTCGGCGTTCGTTGGGCATGCTACCAACCTCGCGTCGTAGAACGCGAAGAGGAACGCTACGCGCGTCGTGTCTTCCCTCTAGCCTGGCCGCTAATTCTCACAGGGCTAGCGGGGAACGCGGTTGACTGGCGCGCGAGTGGGGAGCATAGGAGAGGAGAGAGAGGGGGGAACGCGCATGCGCTGGCGCTCATCACGGCGTTGCGCAGGGGAGGAGGAGAGAGGGAGTGGAGAGGGTGAGCGGAGGGGGAGGGGAGAGAGCGAGTGGAGAGGAGGTCGGCGGAGAGGGTTTGCCCATGCGCAGTAAGGGTGGTCACGCCGCACACCCCCACCACCACCACCACCGGATCGAACGCGCCATAAGATGCTTCGCATCTAATACCCTTGTGACACGGACACTAGAAAGTCTTTTCAGCAAGAAGACTTTTTTTCAAAAAAGAGTTCCACGCGCTGTCACGCGACAGAGAGCGATCTCTTTTTCAGACGCGGTCTTTTCTGAAAACAGCGTTCGACGAACTCTTTCACGGCGGTAAAAGAGTAGCCTCGAAACCAGTGGGCGCCAGCATTTATGAAGCAGTGAAAAAAATCGGTGACTCTTTATTTCGGCGTCACTTGGGCTCACCATAATAAATTTAACTTGTCGTAAGCAGCGTAAGAAAACCATTTAAACGTTATTTTTTTATGTACTCTCGAAAACAGGGCGAACGGGTTGAGGTTATGGCCGCCCGCATAGACGCGAGCACGGACGCAAGTGAGCGCGGAAAGGCGAACGCCGGTGTGCAATCATCCCAATAAAAAAGAATCCCCGGGTACAGTGGTCTGAGAGGGACACCTGGACATTAATTAGGATATGGGAGGATAACCTTCACGCACTGCGCTCGCAGAAACACAACGGAGAAGTCTACGCCGACATCGCAGCAGCGCCTGCCTTGTTTTCCAGAGAGATATGGTACGCTACAAGACTTGCAATTGTCACTTTTAACACGAAAGTGTTTTATGCCGGGGTCCACCAAGTACATCCGTCACGGATATGACGTTGATAAAATGGACGCCAACGGGTGAGAAAGAAAAGAAAGATACCCCGCTGGGAATCGAACCCACGACGTTGCGGCCGGGATGGCAAGCGCCCGACGCCCTACTGACTAAGCTAACACGGGAGATGCTGGACACAGAATCCCCGGGTACAGTGGTCTGAGAGAGACACCTGGACATTAATTAGGATATGGGAGGATAACCTTCACGCACTGCGCTCGCAGAAACACAACGGAGAAGTCTACGCCGACATCGCAGCAGCGCCTGCGGCGTCTGCCTTGTTTTCCAGAGAGATATGGTACGCTACAAGACTTGCAATTGTCACTTTTAACACGAAAGTGTTTTATGCCGGGGTCCACCAAGTACATCCGTCACGGATATGACGTTGATAAAATGGACGCCAACGGGTGAGAAAGAAAAAAAAGATACCCCACTGGGAATCGAAACCACTACGTTGCGGCCGGGATGGCAAGCGCCCGACGCCCTACTGACTAAGCTAACACGGGAGATGCTGGACACGGCGCGAACGCGCCTTATATCTGTCACACATTCTCTTTCGCGGCGGGCGGAGCGGGCGGTGCTGCCGTCTGTGAGATGTGAAAAGAAGTAATGCTTCCCGATCGACACTTACTAGCGCTTACTCCGAGATTGCACGCGATATCGGAGGTCGTGGTTAAAGCGTCTCGATACCAGAGAGGTAGACTGGCCGCGCTGGCGTCGCCGAGGCACCCTTGACGCAGTTACGTTCTTTGCCTTTGGCTTCGTGTTAGCGTGCGTCGGCTCATCGGAGGTAGTGCAGCTTCCACGTGCACCAACGGGATTTATCCGCCGCCGACTGCTTCAATTGCGAGAGCACCGACTAACAAAACTGCTGCAATATGTGTTGCAGAAAGCACGCGATTTCGACGGGCGAATGTCGTGCCTTGGTGGAGCGAGAGCAGCGCCTGCGAGACAGAAGCCAGCGGGACTCAGGCGTTTGCGGCTCAGGCTACGCACCTCTACCTCCCGTGCTGCTGAAGCGCAGTGTGTGTTATGTATGCATGAGCACAGGCGTCGGCTACCCATTACTAGAAAGCGCACACCGTGCCGCTTTGAAGAAGTGCATACCGGGTACCAGTGTTGATTATGCGCTTGTTGATATCATCCTTACGCGGAATTCACGATTCGCTGTGTCCAAATATATGTTCACACCGTCAGCTACCACAACGGTTTAATCATGATCATGGGTGTTAGTCGTGGCGATAGAGACATGCTGTCAACATGGGTGCATCCACGTCAAACGGTGCTATAGCTGCCAAACACGAATAGACATTGTACAAGCTCTCATATATCACTACACAATGAGCACTACTTCTGTGAAGACACGTTTCACTTTCGTGTTATACCGATTCCTATGACGGAGGGATCAGCCATGTTTTTTCCTCCGTACGGTCATCCATGGCGAGGCAGACAAGAGCGCTAACAAGGAAAACAGACGCCCACTGTTGCCACAGCAATATATAAAGGCCGCCAGTTGTGCAAACGCTTCTTAAGATACTACTGCGTGAACCTTTTTTTTCAACTAGAGTTGTTAAATTCATGTCAACAAACGCGCCATACCATAAATTTGGACATCTTCTGTCGAGACGCATAATTTTGTTTTCGCTGGTTCTGTTTTGAAAGCGAGCGCCACTCTTTCGGTAGCGCATTCGGAAGGAACCTCTAAAAAGAGATCGTTGGTGCCGTGAGACTGCGAGGGAACGCCTCTTTATAAAAAGTATTTCAACAAAGCAAAAGACCGCTTACGTAAAAGACTTTTGCGCGCCCGTGTGACACGTCTATAATATAGCTCTGCGACGCGCGCCTGCCTCACCTGGCTGTAACACCGCGTTCCCCGCTCACGGGCTCGCCCCGTCGCCCCGAAATAATCGCGGCAGTGCTACCAGCGCGGCACGACGCGCTTTGCGTTTCTCTCTAGTCCGGCCGTAATGTTCAATCCCATTTTAACATGCCGCGGGATGGCGAACAAGTTTTGCGTCCAATATGCGACGCTCTTTTGGCGATCACACCTCGTTCTCTGATTACGCTTTCACCGTTAACTACTACAGCTACCACAAAGGTTTTTTTAACCATTTAGCAGGGACGTTAGTCGTCGGGATGGAGATGTACCACCAGTCATCAAAGTGGGCACATCCACGTTAAACGTTGCTATAGGTGTCAGACATCAATATACATTGTGCAAACTCTCTTATATCAATGTATAGTAAACATTCTGTTACTTCTGTAAGGGCACGCTTTACTTTCGTGTTTTTCCGATTGCTATGACGGAGGACTCAACCATGTTTTTTTGTCATTCTTCTGAGAATCGTGTTACCCGCTACACATCTGTAAGGCATTATGTTCACTTTGTGCTGTGGCTGATGACGATGAAGAATTATGGCTGAGCCCTTTGTAACGGGTTGGAAGCATTCAATGACGGACTCGTTGCGCAATTCACATTGTGTGACGCCTGGTTGTTATTTTACTCTTCTGCCACGCTATATAACATATGTTAATTAATACGATACCTTGCGCGACATGAAGCCTGTATAGAGTGTTTTTGCGAAGGAGTTTACACGCACCAGCGTGGCTCTGTGGTGGAATACTCGACTGCCACGCAGAGGCCGTGGTTTAAAATCCCATCCGATCCTAGGCATTTCTTTCTCATTTCATTTTTTTTCTTATTTCACGCAATAGCAGTTACGGACACAAGCGGCGGCGGACAACTATGGCGCCAAAATCGGCTGTTGTGATCTCATAAGAGCTTTCGCTGTAACAAACTTCAGCGCCAACAATGCCCTCTCTACGTTGGCCAGCATGACAGGCGCCCAAAAGTCCACTTGCGTTAATATAAACATCTCTGTTTGCCACTGTTTTCGTGTTTCGTACAATTTCAATATATCTTTAGTTTGGAATTCCTGCCTGAGGTACGCGCTAATACCTTGAGATATGCATAGTTGCTCACGTTGCATGACCTCAGTTGTTCTGGATTGCCAAGTTTTCTCGTGAAGCGAAAATTGATTTAAAATTTTTCGGTTTCACTCCGGAACGAAATAGTAGATAAAGTTTCGGCTATGTTTTCGTTCCGGTCAAAAATATCGTTTTTTTTTTCGTTTTTCGTTTTTGGCTTTCGTTCCGTTCCGACACACTGCTTTATGATGATGATAGATTTTTTACGACGGAGCACAAGTTATCGACAGCTTAAACTGATTCGCTGTTGTAAGGCACGTGAGCGCACAAGTGTTGCGTCCACATCGTCATCACGCCGTTCGCGTGAGCAGCAACGCAGTAGGGCCGTAAAGAAGGGTGACACGCGTCTACTACGCCGGTCCTGTCTTCCCACACTTGCACGGTCTAGTTGAGGGGAGATGCGCTAGTCGCGTAAACAATTACGTGTGTACGGGCCCAATTTAGCTGCTTCTGATCGCGAGGCTGTGGGTTCCCTCGATGCTGTCGCATTGCGACAACTCGATTCGTAGAATGTTCTGAGCGTCCTTCATAATTTCGTTTTCTAGATATATATTTGCGGTACGCTAGATGATTGACGAGAAGATGCACGTACGAAATCTGCTTTTATTAACGTTTCGGCTGGTGGGCAAGCCTTCGTCAGAATGAATGGAGTACATGTAACAGACACTACTTATGTGTGCGCAGTTTCACACTGAGGCTCTGCGCACCACAATGAGACACACTGCTCATCGCGAACATCAAGTTACAGGCGCATGGTGGGGCAAAACACTCCGAATAACAGTAGCAAAAAAATGCCACAGTTTCGCCTCAAGGGCAAAGCAATGAATGCGATAGCAAGAAATTGGAATGTCACAGGAAGACGGCAAGCAGCTAGAAACTTGCTGCGCGCTGCACAAGCGCAAAGGACGCAGGGAATGAAAACACACAAGGCGAATGCGAACTAACAACCGTCGAAGTCGAAGGTGAACGTCCCAACTCCGGCGAAACACTCGACAGTTTTAGAATTGGGGACCCTGTAGCACGCTCGAGACGGGTGCGGGTGGAAAGAACGTTTTATTGCAGAAAGGCGCAGATTATATAGGCCCAAGAAAGGGGGCGTATATTGCTGCTGTGATAAGCGTGTGCATGGCTTTGCACAGCGTTATCGTTACGTCACATCTCCCGTTTTTGTTTATTGAGCCAGTGTCCGAAGTTTAATAACGTTCTGGCTCAGGTGATCTTGTTGGTTGATGACGCGTTCGATGGCTTCTTCGCAACGGTTGTTGCGTAGCAGACTCGGATGTCCCGGAGACTGGAGGGACAGGTACCGCTGCATCTTGCCCGGAGGCTGGAGGGACAAGTACCGCTGCATATTGCCCGATGGGTGTGTGCGACGGCCTGAGGTGTTCTCTCGTCCGCTGGAACCGTCGTCCATCCTCGCCTTTATGTACGTAGGAGCGCGGACTGTCGCTTCTCTGGATGATTGTGGCAGGGGACCATGTTCCCGAGGGCACGTTGTACACAGTGACCCTGGTGCCCAGTGGTAGCTCAGGTAGAGGATTGGAACCCCTGTTGTAGTAAGTACGTTGCTTGCGACGGGTGTCTCGCAGTCGCTGCTGGACGTCCTTTGGTTTTCACTGTCTTAGGCTGCAGGTGAGTAGCCGGAACCGGTAGAAGGGTCCTGGTCAGCCGTCCCATGAGCCGCTGCGAAGGAGACTTTAAACAGTTGTCACGTGGAGTGTTCCGCCACTCTAACAAGGCGGCACAAAAGTCAACAGAACCAAATTGACACTTCTGTAATAATTTTTTAGCCTCCTGCGCTGCTCGCTCGGCCATGCCGTTCGAGCGAGGATGGTAAGGACTTGATCGAACGTGGTTTGTCCAATCTTACTGATGAAGTCTTGAAACTGTTGACTGCTGAACGGCGGTCCATTGTCCGTGATGAGTCGGCTCGGGAAACCATGCGTAGCAAAGACATCCGTGAAGGCAGAGATCACTTTGCTCGCTGATGAAGACTGCACAGCCCTGATTTCAAAGAAAAAGGAATAGAGTCAACAACGACCAAGTACTCATTTCCGTTATGGTAGCAAAGGTCTGCTCCAATGACTTCCCACGGTAAACTTGGTGTTTCATGGCTATGCAATGGCAGTCTGGCATTTCTAGGTTTACGCCGCTGGCACAACTGACAGCGTCTTGCTGTTTCTTCTATGTCACTATTCATGCCTGGCCAAAAAAACAGAAACGAGCACGTGCTTTCATCTTTTCACCTCCCGCGTGCGCAGCATGCAGACAAGAAAGAATGTCACCACGCATCTTCGGAGGCATAACGAGCCTGTTGCTGCGTAGCACCATGCCATTTTTCGTGTGCAGTTCGTCACGAAAGTTCCACTAGCTGCGCAACTCCGGAGCGACGTCATTTTTGGTATCGGGCCAGCTAGTGCTCGCGTGTTCACGAAGTTGGCGCATGGTTGCGTCTTTTTCTGTTTCTTGCAAAACTTTGTTCAGGCGCTTGTCTGAAACTGGAAGATAAGCCATTGAATTGACATGAAAATGCTCGCTGTATTCACTCAAAATTGTTGGGCTTGGGAATCGAGATAATGCGTCGGCAAGAAAAAGCTCTTTTCCCGGCTTGTATTTCACTGTTAGGTGATACTTCTGCAGGTTGAGGCGCATGCGCTGAAGTCGAAGTGGGCATTCACACAAAGGTTTCTTAAAGATCATCTCAAGTGGTTTGTGATCGGACTCCACCGTGACCTTAGGCTGCCCAAACAGGTAGTCCCGAAACTTTTCACAACCATGCACGATCGCTAGCATTTCTCTTTCTATCTGCGCGTATCTCTGTTGTGGTTTCGAGAGAGAGCGCGATGAGTATGCTAGTGGTGACCGTTCTGCATTATCACTGCACCGATCCCGTTTTGGCTGGCATCTACCGAGAGCGTGATGGGCCTGTTCTTCTGGTAGTATGCGAGAACGGGGGCTTTTGCTAAAGCTTCACGAAGAGCTTCAAAACTAGCCTGGTGTCGGTCCCATGCTGCGTCCTTTTTGAGAAGCTCGCGGAGTGGAGCTGTGGTTTTCAGACATATGTGGGATGAAAACGGGAGACAAAGGTGACCATACCTAGGAACGTTTGCAGTTCCTTCTTGTTGCCTGGGGGTGGAACTTGAAGTATGTCTGCGAGCGGCTCCTGATCCAGGTATAGTCCCTCACATGTCAAAACATGACCGAGGTACTTGATAGACTTCTGCAAAAAATAACATTTTGCGTGGTTTAACTTCAAGTTGTATTTCCGGCATCGGTCAAGCACGTTTACAAGGTTGCGGTCGTGCTCCTCCTTTGACTTGCCCCACACGAGAATATCGTCCATCACAACGGCAGTACCTTCGAGGCCTTCCATTACTCTGTGCATTGCTCGCTGGAAAATTTCTGGCGCCGACGCTATGCCGAACGGCATACGCAGGAATCTGTACCGGCCAAAAGGGGTGCTCATTGTGCAAACTTTAGAGCTATCCTCGTCGAGCTTAATCTGCCAGAAGCCCGAAGCAGCGTCTAGCGTCGAGAAGTACTGTGCTCCCGTTAGAGAAGGTGCAATGTCTTCTAGGGTCGGCATAGGGTAGTGTTCCCTTAGGCAGTGCTTTGTTCAACTCACTCGGGTCGAGACAGATGCGCCACTTTCTCATTTTGTTCACCACGACCATGTAGCTCGCCCATTCTGTTGGCTCAGTCACCTTCTGTATCACCTGCTCGGCTTCCATGCGATCTAGTTCCCTCTTAGCCTTGTCTTTCAGTGCGATTGGAATCGCCGTGCCGGTCTAACGATTCCTTGGGAACCTGGTTTAAGCTTCATATGGTAGACGACGCCTTTCAGGCTGCCTAGTCCGTCGAAAACATCAGCATAATGTTTCGCGGCTTCATAGAGCTCATGCGGCTCCACCGAGGCTAGTCTGAGTAGTAGACCCAGTTGCTCGGCGACTGATCCGCTTAATGTTAGTGGAACATCCTCTTCTACAACAAAAAAGTCTGTTTCATATGAAGCATCAGTTCCGCTAACGCGAAGGCGGACGCGCCCTGTAGCTGCTTTTTGATGACCAAAAAAGGTGTTTAGCATGACGTCACAGCGCTCGTCTTCTTTGGTTATCTGTCGCAGCTTGCTTCGTGCTATCACCGAGCAAATTGCGCCTGTGTCAAGCTTACAAAGCACGGGTGTTCCTTCTACATTTACAGTTGTTGACCAGCGCTCATCGTTCTTGACGCTCCTAGATAGGGCTTCTATCCAAAAGCTTTGCTCTTGGGCGGCTACCACTGCGATGTTGTGCTTGAGTTTGCGAGGCCTTTCGTTTTTGGTACGGCACGCTACTGAAAAGGTGATTTCGCTTGCCACATTTTTTACAGGTGCGTCCTTTAGCTGGGCAATTGCTAGCCTCATGACTCTGGCACACTTTCCACAGCGCCGAAGTTCGGCAACTGCGCAAATTTCCTCATGGATTTTGTTGCCTGCTTGTATTTGCTCGCACTGTTCTTTCCCTTGTTCGCGAGCGCGGCAGATTTCTACCGTCTTGGCAAAGGACGGATTCTCCGAAATCAGCTTTTCTTGAAGCTTTTTATCCTTTAAGCCAAGAATAATTTGCTCCTCGGCATGCGCTCTTCCATTTCAGCAAACTCACAACTCTTCGCCAATATTCGTAGCTCAGTTAGCCACTCATTAAAGCCTTCTCCTTCCTTCTGGTCCCGCGAGCCGAAACGGAATTCGTGGTAGGCTACGTTCAACGACGGCTTGTAAAATGCTTCGAATTTCCGTTTAAGGACTTCTATGTCTGACTTATCCTCCCCTTCATTGAAGACAAAAGTGTTGCAAGTCCTGCGTGCGTCCTCGCCTATGACCATAAGAAAAGTAGCAGCTTGTACCTCTTTTGGCTGTTGACTGAGATAGGTAGCCGTGGCGTAGAGGTCGAATTCTTGCCTCCATGTTCCCCAGCTCTGCCAAACGTCGCCTCTGGTATCCAAGGCCCTTGGGGTGGCAGTAGCGTGGTGACCGGGGCACTCTGCTGGCGGGCAGGCGCTGGTTCCGTGTCTGGCATGCCGGCAGTCCTTTGCAGCTGGAAACGGTCCGGGATGGCCTGTTATCCGCTTGCTTCGCTGCTGCCGATCATGACTATCGCTGCCACCATGTAGCACGCTCGAGACGGGTGCGGGTGGAAAGAAGCTTTTTTGCAGAAAGGCGCAGATTATATAGGCCCGAGAAAGGGGGCGTATATTGCTGCTGTGATAAGCGTGTGCATGGCTTTGCACAGCGTTATCCTTACGTCACACATATATGCCGTGTTTCATATGCAGGATTTTCCTCTGTGGCAGGTGCCACTATAATAGGTCATGCGCCCTGAAAGGACTAGCTAAAGGTAAGCTTTCTAGCGTTTCAATGTGTAGCCAACTGAGAGGGGGGAACCACTCGAATTATGGAAATTTTGCCTGGGTGTTGTGTAAAATTGTGCATAAACACCCTAACGCCCTTTTTCTCGTTTGGGTGTAATGTGCTTTTACCCTACACCTTTTTTTCATTTGGGTGTAATATGCTTTTACCCCAACCACACCATTGGGTGAAAGTTTGAAATTACACCATTGTATAGGTGTAACCTGCTTGGTACCCTATTTTTTGGGGTGTAGGGGTGTGAGTTATAGACACCAAATTACACCCATACGGGTGTAAAGTGGTTTACAGTGTAGGAACCTCAAAAAGGTTGCGCCAGAGATAGCAAACTGGCTTGATACCCCCCCCCCCTATTTCACATGATATATTGAGTTTTGTGCACAATGGCTTGTTATGGTGCCCACTCTTTCTGATCTGTTAACTCCCCATTGATCTCTTCGCTATCATGTTAACTGCCATTAGATGTTATTGCTGACAGCATTATATAAGTCGGCAGCTGACCTCTGTCTATGCATATGATCGCGACTCAGTCCTACGGTTTCACTACTAACTATAACGTCACGTGTCTCTCAGCAAGCTGACAAAGCCCTTATTAGTCCAACACAGAAAAGGGGGTTCCTACAACACTAAATTGCCATTGTCAAGTCGGGGGGAGTTGGCACGCGCTTATTTCGTGTACCGCCTGCTGCTATATCTGCCATTTCAATTTATGTGACAGCAATTATATGGTCAGCAGTAGTCACTCAGTCGGTCGTTCGTTCGGTCGGTCGGTCGGTTCGGTGGTCGGTCGGTCGGTCGGGTCGGTCGGTCGGTCGGTCGGTCAAACAATATTTTGTTTAAAGTCCTAGAGAACTACAAAGTCGTACTTGGGGGCCGCGCCTACGTTGTGGCCGAATGATCAGGGTCTCCGCCTGTCGTGAGCCCCTTGGACAGCCCTTAGTTGGCTGCTGATCACCGCTTTTAGGGCTTCCTCCCAGTCCTCTTGTTTACTAAAATAGGCGTTTCGTAACGCGGAGCATTACCAAAGGACGTTTGCTAACGAGCAGTATCTTCACTGCACTCATACCAGTGTAGGTCGATGTCTGGTGCAAAGCAGCTGAACTTTCTTTTCGACGACGAAAGGTTCCGTTTGTAACATTCTCAATGTGGAAGAAAGAGGTCTTGTGAGCTTTGGGTGTAGGAGCGGGAATTGCCTGCGCCCAATCTGATAGCGTTTCACGATTTCGTGAAAAGAGGGTAATGCGTCAGAGTTATGCTCAAAACCGGACTGTCTAGCGTATTAGAACCATCGCGGAATGGTAGACCTCCCGCTTCATCTTGAACTAGCTATTCGTGTTGGATTGGCATGTTCATTGGCTCCCATGTGCGCCGGGAACCATGCGATAGAGTGAAAAGCATCAGGAAGTATTTGCTTGATTATAGCCGCCGCCTCTTTCGAGATTATACCACATATAGTGGCTCATATGGCTGATCTCGAGTCAGTGTAGACGTAAGGCCGCGAGCGGTTCGCTCATAGATAGCGCCATGGCAGCCTGTACAGCCGCCGCCATCGTGATGTCTTACTGAAGCTGCATTAAGGGTTTTCCCGCGAGGATCAGCTACAGCAGCTACAAATCAATACGTGCGCCCATACTGGGCAACATCTATATACGAAGTTAGTTGCAAGCTCTTGTGGGTAAAGTCAGTCAGAGAGCGGCTTCGTGCCTAGCCATATTATATGGGGGCGTACATTCCTTGCAAAAGGGCTAACTTGAAAGGTCTAAAGGTGTGAGAGAGCATGGCGACATTGGCATCGCTGGTCATGGGGCCAGACCTGCGGATTTTAACATCTTCTGCCTGCCTTTGAAGACGAGAGGCGGACGGCTGTTGTGAGCCCCTAGTGGAGGATGTTGTGAGCTCCTAGTTGGAGGAGCTTCACTGTCCCAGTGCTAGTATCAATTCCAGCATGCATTTGATGCTTTTTCTCATCAGCGGATACATTCTGGCCTCCTCAGAAAGGGTCCGGTTGAGCGCCGATGCGGCGTAGTTTATGTGGCTCGTGAGTCATAAAAAAATCCGTAAACAGGGGGTGGGTGCTCGAGCCGACGTTTCGACAAGTGACTTGTCTTCTTCAAGGCTGGAACTGATTTCCTTAGCTATCGTGTCTACCTGCTTCGTGCCTTCTCCAGCAGAAGGGAGAAGGGGTGGGGAAGGGGGCGAGAGGCCACCGTGACGGCTGGGTGAGTCATAAGGGAGACGAAAAAAGAAAAAAAGAACAAAAAGCGGGGGGCGGAGTCGCGGCAGACGGGAGGGTGTACGTTTCGCTGAATGATTGTCAATGGAAGCACGAGGTATTTTTACAATAGTACTTCGAAATGCCTAAAAGACGGGATCAACTCTCATTCATTTTCGTTGTGTATGTACCATACCGAATAGAATCAAGAGCCCCCTTAGAAACTTATTACCTGCTGGCTGGAGTGTATTGAACTTGTGAATAAGGTATCACTCTGTATATTTTCTGTCTCTTAGGGACGGAAGTTTGACTGAAGTATGTAAAGTTTGAGATATTCGGAGTTGTGACCTGCTACATTAAAATGCTGTGACACTGCTTTGGGTAACATTTTCGCTGTGTCCGCGCGATGCCCGTTTAATCTAACATTAACAGGTTGTCCCGTTTCGCAAGTACCGTTTTTGACAATATGAACATTCGATCATGTAGACAATGTTTGAACTAGTGCAGGTAAAACTAAATTTTACATGATGGACGTAATCACCTCCGGTGCTTTTAACTATAACGTGATGTTGAAGATGCTTACAAGTATTACATCTGGACGAGAACAAGGTGTTATGTGGGCAGTAGAATGAGGGTTTACCCTTGCATGCACTAACATGTCCTTAAAATTCCTATTGCGGCGATACACGACCTTTGGTACTCCGGGAAACGCTTTTCTAAGGCGCTCGTTGCTTGCCAGTATTGGGTAATACTTACGGAGGATATTATTGACTTGCACAACAGATGCATAACAATGCCAAGAGTTAGACCAATATATAAAACTAGTCTCAAGGGAATTCTGAGCACAGCTAAACGGAGTCGAAAGCCGGAGAACTTAACTTACGCAGAACATGAGGTCTTGCAACAACTTTCAAACAGAAAGGGCATTGTCATAAAAACCAGCGGACAAGGGTGATATTATAGTAATATGGCCTATAGAAAAATATAAAAACGAAGCTATCAGACAACTCAGCAACAACCCGCACTATCGAAAATTAGCCTCGGACCCGACTCAAGAATATAGCAATAGCATAAACATACGATCACGGATTTTCTAGCCAGGGAATTAATCACACACTCTGAGCACCGGTTCCTGATGCCTAAAAACAAGCCAGCAGGCGCTTCTACCTTCTTCCGAAGATTCATAAGTGTCCATAGATGAACTGCTCATCGCGGAAATCCCGGGCAGGCCTATAGTATCGAACAATAATACACCTATTGAGTCGCTGTCAAATTTCGAAATCATCATATCTAAACTACCATCTGACTTACCGTCTTTTGTTCAAGACACCTCATTCCTTCGAATAATAGATTCTATTAACGAAACACAAAACTCTCGGATCAGGCCATTCTGGTAACATCAGATATCTGCTCCTTGTATACGAAATACCTCTCGCTGAAGGGATTCAAGCGGTCTCAAAATCACTCATAGAAAGCAAGCAAGCATAATGCTGAAGTTTACCTATCGTTACTGAAACTAGTCCTGACGCTAAATTATTTTAATTTGATCGTCCTTTTACCTGCAAACTTTCGGCACTAGTAAGGGAACCCCTTTTGCGCCAGCACTTTTATGGGGACAGTTAGAATCAGAGCTGTTGGAGTCATGTCCAGCGAAGCCTTCCACCTATCTCCGTTACATAGACGACATATTTTCATATGGGAACATGGCATAAGTACACTAAACGCGTTCATTGACCACTGTAACAAGCTTCACTCTAGTATTAAATTCAGCATGCACCATTCTTCCAGTGAAATTAACTTCCTAGACACGACGGTATCTATTGAAGCAGCAAAATTAAAGACGACGCTTTACAGAGAACGAACAGACAGCCAGCAATGCCTAGATTGCGCTAGTCATCACCCGCGACACTGCAAACAAGGGATATTTGTAGGACAGGCGAGGCGTATAAGAAGGATCTGTAGCGATGACAGTGACTACGTTCACCAATTAAGCCACCTAAAGGAAATAGTTAAAAGAAATTACCCGCATGATGCTCTAAACAAGGTCTTCAACGAAGCATGCAACTAGATAGGAATCATCACTAGCTCAAAGCGCCCCCATAGCACAGCCTAATAGCCGCCAGCATTACAACCAAATACTCAAAGGCGCTACCAAACCTAAATAATATCCTCCGTAGGTATTACCCAATACTGGCAAGCAACGAGCGCCTTAGAAAAGCGTTTCCCGGAGTACCAAAGGTCGTGTATTGCCGCAATAGGAATTTAAAGACATGTTAGTGCATGCAAGGGTAAACCTTCATTCTACTGCCCACATAACACCTTGTTCTCGTCCAAGATGTAAGACTTGTAAGCACCTTCAAGATGAACTTATAGTTAAAAGCACCGGAGGTGATTACGTCCATCATGTAAAATCTAGTTTTACCTGCACTAGTTCAAACGTTATCAACATGATCGAATGTTCATATTGTTAAAAACGGTACATTGGCGAAACGGGACAACCGTTAAAGAAGAAATTAAACGGGCATCGCGCGGACACAGCGAAGAAGTTAACCAAAGCAGTGGCACAGCATTTTATGTAGCAGGTCACAACTTGGAAGATCTCAAACTTTACATACTTCAGTCAACTTCCGGTCCCCAAGAGACAGAAAATATACAGTCATACCATTCACAGTTCAATACACTCGAGCCAGCAGGTATTAACGTTTCTAAGGGGGCTCTTGAATCTATTAAGTATGGTACATCCCCAACGAAAACGAATGAGAGTTAATCCCTTTAGGCATTTCGAACCTACTATTGTTAAAATGCCACACGTGCTTCCATTGACAATCAGCGAAACGTACACCCTCCCGTCTCCCGCGCCCCCGCAACCACGCTTTTTGTTTTTTTTTTCTTTTTACGCGTTTCTTATGACTCATCCAGTCGTCACGGTGGCCTCTCCCCACTCCCCAGCCTTCTCCCTTCTGGTGGAGAAGGCACGAAGCATATACACACGATAGCTAAGGAAATCAGTTCTAGCCTTGAAGAAGACAAGTCACTTGTCGAAACGTCGGCTCGAGCACCCACCCTCTGTTTAAAGATTTTTCATCCCAGCTTTCATCTTTCACTCCTGCCGTTTAATGAGTCATAAAGAACGCTGATACAGCCTAAGGGATTGCTCTCACTAAGGGTGCCTCTGCGGTTCGAGACTTTGTGATTCCATGGGCGTGTTTTCCATCTTCGCCTTGACGCGGGCAATATTTTGTTGCTGCTTCCCTTTGCATTAGTATTAGACATAGAGTCCCTGACCGATTAACTCCGGGGTACATCTGACCCCATTTCGCATATAGGGAAATGGGAATCTCGTCGAGAGGGGTTTAGAGTGTCTTGGGCCCCTCCGATTCGGT
>NC_051182.1:10136940-10180274 GCF_013339695.2 Rhipicephalus sanguineus | reverse complement strand
GGCGTCCCACCGGTCGCGTTGGTCACCGCCGGTCTTCGCCTGCGGCAGCGCCGGGACTACCAGCCCGCAACACAGCACTCGTGTTTCCCGACGTACTGCCAGATGGCGTCCATATCTCACGCAGCGCCTCTTCTATCGTCTTTAGACGACATTTGCAGCGAAGCACGCAGATACGCGGCCAATTTTTTTTCGTGTGCAGTTCGTCACGAAAGTTCCAGTAGCTGCGCAACTCCGGAGTGACGTCATCTTTGGTATCGGGCCAGCTAGTGCTTGCGTATTCACGAAGTTGGCGCATGGTTGCGTCTTTTTCTGTTTCTTGAACTTTGTTCAGGCGCTTGTCTGAAACTGGAAGATAAGCCATTGAATTGACATGAAAATGCTCGCTGTATTCACTCAAAATTGTTGGGCTTGGGAATCGAGATAATGCGTCGGCAAGAAAAAGCTCGTTTCCCGGCTTGTATTTCACTGTTAGGTGATACTTCTGCAGGTTGAGGCGCATGCGCTGAAGTCGAAGTGGGCATTCACACAAAGGTTTCTTAAAGATCATCTCAAGTGGTTTGTGATCGGACTCCACCGTGACCTCAGGCTGCCCAAACAGGTAGTCCCGAAACTTTTCACAACCATGCACGATCTATCTGCACGTATCTCTGTTGTGGTTTTGAGAGAGAGCGCGATGAGTATGCTAGTGGGTGACCATTCTGCATTATCACTGCACCGATCCCGTTTTGGCTGGCATCTACCGAGAGCGTGATGGGCCTGTTCTTCGGGTAGTATGCGAGGACGGGGGCTTTTGCTAAAGCTTCACGAAGAGCTTCAAAACTAGCCTGGTGTCGGTCTTCCCAGACCCATGCTGCGTCCTTTTTGAAAAGCTCGCGGAGTGGAGCTGTGCTTTCAGACATATGTGGGATGAAACGGGAGACAAAGGTGACCCTACCTAGGAACGTTTGCAGATCCTTCTTGTTGCCTGGGGGTGGAACTTGAAGTATGTCTGCGAGCCGCTCCTGATCCAGGCATAGTCCCTCACGTGTCAAAAACATGACCGAGGTACTTGACAGACTTCCTGCAAAAATAACATTTTGCGCGGTTTAACTTCAAGTTGTATTCCCGGCATCGGTCAAGCACGTTTACAAGGTTGCGGTCGTGCTCCTTCTTTGACTTGCCCCACACGAGAATATCGTCCATCACAACGGCAGTAACCTTCGAGGCCTTCCATTACTCTGTGCATTGCTCGCTGGAAAATTTTTGGCGCCGACGCTATGCCGAACGGCATACGCAGGAATCTGTACCGGCCAAAGGGGTGCTCATTGTGCAAACTTTAGAGCTATCCTCGTCGAGCTTAATCTGCCAGAAGCCCGAAGCAGCGTCTAGCGTCGAGAAGTACTGTGCTCCCGCTAGAGAAGGTGCAATGTCTTCTAGGGTCGGCATAGGTATGTGTTCCCTTAGCAGCGCTTTGTTCAACTCACTCGGGGTCGAGACAGATGCGCACTTTCTCATTTTTGTTCACCACGACCATGTAGCTCGCCCATTCTGTTGGCTCAGTCACCTTCTGTATCACCTGCTCGGCTTACATGCGATCTAGTTCAGTCTTTCAGTGCGAGTGGAATTCGCTGTGCCGGTCTAACGATTCCTTGGGAACCTGGTTTAAGCTTCATATGGTAGACGACACCTTTCAGGCTGCCTAGTCCGTCGAAAACATCAGCATAACGTTTCGCGGCTTCATAGAGCTCATGCGGCTCCACCGAGGCTAGTCTGAGTAGTAGACCCAGTTGCTCGGCGACTGATCCGCTTAATGTTAGTGGAACGTCCTCTTCTACAACAAAAAAGTCAGTTTCATATGAAGCATCAGTTCCGCTAACGCGTAGGCGGACGCGCCCTGTAGCTGCTTTTTGATGACCAAAAAAGGTGTTTAGCATGACGTCACAGCGCTCGTCTTCTTTGGTTGTTATCTGTCGAAGCTTGCTTCGTGCTATCACCGAGCAATTTGCGCCTGTGTCAAGCTTACAAAGCACGGGAGTTCCTTCTACATTTACAGTTGCTGACCAGCGTTCATCGTTCTTGACGCTCCTAGATAGGGCTTCTATCCAAAAGCTTTGCTCTTGGGCGTCTACCACTGCGATGTTATGCTTGAGTTTGCGAGGCCTTTCGTTTTTGGTACGGCACGCTACTGCAAAGTGATTTCGCTTGCCACATTTTTTACAGGTGCGTCCTTTAGCTGGGCAATTGCTAGCCTCATGACTTCTGGCACACTTTCCACAGTACCGAAGTTCGGCAACTGCGCAAATTTCCTCATGGATTTTGTTGCCTGATTTTATTTCCTTGCACTGTTCTTTCTCTTGTTCGCGAGCGCGGCAGATTTCTACCGTCTTGGCAAAGGACGGATTCTCCGAAATCAGCTTTTCTTGAAGCTTTTTATCCTTTAAGCCAAGAATAATTCTGCTCCTCAGCATGCGCTCTTCCATTTCAGCAAACTCACAACTCTTCGCCAATATTCGTAGCTCAGTTAGCCACTCATTAAAGCTTTCTCCTTCCTTCTGGTCCCGCGAGCCGAAACGGAATTCGTGTAGGCTACGTTCAACGACGGCTTGTAAAATGCTTCGAATTTCCGTTTAAGGGACTTCTATGTCTGACTTATCCTCCCCTTCATTGAAGACAAAAGTGTTGCAAGTCCTGCGTGCGTCCTCGCCTATGACCATAAGAAAAGTAGCAGCTTGTACCCTCTTTGGCTGTTGACTGAGATAGGTAGCCGTGGCGTAGAGGTCGAATTCTTGCCTCCATGTTCCCCAGCTCTGCGAAACGTCGCCTCTGGTATCCAAGACCCTTGGGGGTGGCAGTAGCGTGGTGACCGGGGCACTCTGCTGGCGGGCAGGCGCTGGTTCCGTGTCTGGCATGCCGGCAGTCCTTTGCAGCTGGAAACGGTCCGGGATGGCCTGCTATCCGCTTGCTTCGCTGCTGCCGATCATGACTATCGCTGCCACCATGTAGCACGCTCGAGACGGCTGCTGGTGGAAAGAACGTTTTATTGCAGAAAGGCGCAGATTATATAGGCCCAAGAAAGGGGGCGTATATTGCTGCTGTGATAAGCGTGTGCATGGCTTTGCACAGCGTTATCGTTACGTCACAGACCCAAGAAATTTGCGAGCCGCCAGGACGCATGTGCGGAACCCTGCAACGCCTTCCTTTGGGCGGGAAAGAAAACCACAGATCGCACGACCTCAAGTGAAGAAAATATAGACAGCGCTTGGCAGTGGCACGTGAAGCCACGGCTCCCGTTCCCTGTGGGTGTCGATTATGGTCACTAAGATAAATCTTCATTTGGCTGTAGTTGGTACATATTCGTAAGGCTAAAATTACAGCACAAAGGCACTTTTTTGTCCTTCTTACTTCTTTACTTCTTCGTCCTTGCACCAATCTGAATATAATTTCATGTCTTCGGGTATCTAATACACTATCATTCTTGTTACACGTTTCGGTTTAGAGCTATTGTTGTGTGCGCATGTGCGGTTGGTTTGCCTTGGGCTTATATATGCATATGCGTATGAAAGAATAAAGCAGTTGTTAGCCAGCGCTTGTGTCGCACGTTCCTTTTCTTCGTGGGTGTCTTGTGCGCTTGCGCTGTAATTTTAATCTCAGGATTCTGGTCACGGTGTAACATATATACTGTGATTCTGGTTCAGCCGTCTCGTTTCTTCCCTCCTGCGGCATAAGTCTACAAGAGCCAAAGCGTTCCGACTAGCTCGCGCCACCAAGGTCAAACTATGTCGGTCGCGAAACTTGGAACGAAGACATATGTCAAAGACATCAACACCTGCCGTACGATTAAAGCGCGACTAGGTGAAGAGGGGACAAATAACAAAAACCGAAAACTGAAGGGAAATTTTTTCGAATACTCCTAATTTAATATATGCCAAAGTAAACTAGAAATTTACTTCACGGCTTATCTGACACTTGGGTTAATAGTTGATTGCCTCGTTTTCTTCGGTTGAGCGCCATAAAGGGGGGCGTATGCAGGCAGTCTGCAATGTGGGATGTGGGCTCGTGTTTAGTTCGGCACATTTTCGGGTCAGCGAGGCATCGCTCACTTTTGCGCGGTGCTTTCGTGCGTATCTTCCGTAGGTTATTTATTTGCTTACGTGTTGTGCACTGGCGTGGCACTTCAGAGAAGGTGAACTAACTCACGGAATGTGTTGATAACCGCTCGTGTGGCTGCAGACTGCTTTTGCTGGCTGCTTCTTGATGGAGCGCTGTACTTAAAGGTTGCCAAAGTGATACTCTTGTAGAGAAGCATTGGAACGTTGTAATGGGCCGTCCTCTTCAGCGCCTTCTAGTGGGTCGCCCTCTTCGCCTCTTCTCGCAGAGCACGCCCCTCGTGCTCGTGCTCGTGAGAGTCTGCGCTCCGTCGTGACTGTTGTGCATCGTCGCCGTCAATCCAGCCGTCAATAAACGCCTTTACACTCTAAAGGCTGCTGTTTCGCTCCAGTGCAATTCCTCGATTGGGCAACGTGAGTTTTCGAAGTGTTGTGCTATTGTGCTCGTGAGCCCTTGTATCATAATTTTTTTTTATCTCCAAGGTAGTTTGGTGCACATTGCAAGTGCACCATTTGGCTAATAAAACAAGTTTCCTTTCCCAAACTTTCCTTTTTGTTTTATCTTCGTTTTATCTTGCACACGCAATTGCCGAGCCGTGAAGACGCATTAAGATCGCGTAGTTGTGAAAAGCATGTAAAAAGTTAGCAATTAAGAAAAATTTCAGTTTCGCGCCATGTAGTGCAAGTGCGCGACATCGCTACCACTTCCGGTTGGGACGTCATATTTTATTTTTTGCTTGCTGCTACTTGTCCCCGCGATATGTAGATGGGGACGGTGGCAACGAGCCGCCGACTGCTTGATACCTGGGCTTCTATGGAAGTTACGCCACCAGTTTACGTATACCTTGGCGCTACCACGAGCCACGGGACGCTTTTCTTTTTCCCTGGCCGACTGGCCACGAGTGGCGTGGCGCTACAACCCAAAATGGAAAACTAGCGTGGGTCGCCAGCAATACGACGCAAACTCAGCGCGGGCAACGATGCAGTATGGTCCGCGTCTCACATAATTTTAATTTCGCGACGTGTGGCGTCCCGTGCGTTTCACCCAACGTCGCGTGCGTTTCTATTCTGCTGTTAGTATTGTGGAGAATGTCTGTGTGATATGCCGGAAACAATAGAACATTGCTTTGTTAGCTGCAAGGACGCTATTCTGTTCTGGATGTCATTCAGAGAGCACCGAAGAAAAGTTTTGTCATCAATTCTCACACCATACGTTATCTTATACCAACATCGCTTGATGAAGTGCCATATGATACGTTTTCCCTCATGGGTATGCATAGCTTATGGAAGACACGTATGCAGGACCGTAACGCAGAAGCCACCATTTCTTCAAGCATGCACTTCATTCGCATGACTATTCAGCTAAAGGACATTTATGACGACCTGGAATTTAGACCGGACTGGTACACCTCTTTGTGAGGTGCTCGGCCTCACCACGTTTCCAGTATAACACGATGTGAAGAACTCTTACTGCACGTTAATTGTGTTAGCCATCGAGTGTGCCCTTAGTAATGCTTGTGCGCTTATTGTCGCTATGTGATTGTACTTTTGCGTGCTTTATTTGTGCTCTTATTGTGCATTGTAATACTCAGTGTGATAAATACCATGAAAGAAAAAAGAAATTAAGGCATGGCGTGCTTGTCTAAGGCAGTGAGCTGCAGATCGAGGGGTCACAGGTTCGAAACCGCGGTCGAGCGCTTCGAAATTTTTTCTTCTGAAATGTTTTTATTTGTGGCTTTTATTTATATATACATACATATACACATCCTGTACATGACGGCGATGGCGACGTCAAAGATCCGCCGAGAGTGTCCATATAATTGCCGTCGCAAGCCTTGTGAGAATCGGTTTCACGCGATGCATTGAGTGCTGTGTCGGCGGCCTGGTGGTCCCGACGAAGAAAGCAGGCGAAGACGACCGGCGGTGACGAACGCGGCCGGCGGGGACGCCGTCCAGCCCCGAACACGCGGGTTGGCGCGAAGCGCCGAAGAAAAGAAACAACGTCCGCACTCAACGAGTACTGATCACACACTGACTTTATTTACACGTCGCCTTACGAAATATGAATGCCAGAGCGGCGCCCCCTGGCATTCTCACAGTGCATTCCGAAACCGAAAGCACGAGAACATCAACACAACAATCATCCCCTCCTCGAAAGGAAAAGTGTTCTAAACATTCAGCTATACACTCTGGGTATAGTTGTCGGAAATGTGCACACTAGAATCCGAATGTCATATTTACCGGAACAGTTCAAGGATGCGTACCAATGCACTATACAGAGGCATACACTGTTTGACGACATGACAAGAACCTTGAATACGGCACACAGAAATTCACACCCTATTATGAATGTCATGAATACATATTGTCAAATGCACACGGAAAGTCTGTCCATGTATTGTCTATAAAGCACTGAACACTGCACAAGCACAGTAATGATACATGATTAAAGAACCAAGAACCTGCTATAACACTTAACTAGGTGACATAATCCTCATAACGACGCGGCCTCTGACGCTTCCGCTTAGAGCGGCGCCTTTGAGGTGTAGAAGCAGGTGACTGTGCACCCTGGTCGCTTGTGCTCTGATGTGACGGCTCGAAACGAGCGTTTGAATTCGCGGCTTCATCTTCTGAGCTCGCAGCGTGAGCTTTGAAAGGACTTTGTGGACCGGAGTCCGGTTCAACGGCCTCAGCCGTATTGGAAGGTTCGAACTGAACCGTTTGACTTGGTGTAAGTGTGCCAGCTACACCTGCTGGTAAGTCCTCCCCCCTTGACGAAGAAGTGTCTGTACATGGAGGCCACATGTCTGATGCGTAGTTGAATGGTGTGGAAGGAAAGTGATGGAAGGGAGTTTCAGGTGTTGAAACCGAATCCGTACGGAAGATAACGCGCGAAGCGTTCCATATGTTACCATCACTGAGCCGAAAAGAAGCTGGGCTTACCTGATCCATGACTTTGTAAGGGCCCCGATAGTTTGGGCGTTTGCCCGGCACACGAACTGTGACTGAATCGCCAACCCGAACTTTGGATGGCTTAGCACCTCAACGGTTGTCTACATACTGCTTCATTGGTTGTTGACGAAAGAAAACTCTGTTACGAATTTGGTTAGGCGCGGGAGCTGCAGTGTTGCGATGCAACGACACTATGTCGAGAGCAACTCGCGGTTGCCTATCATGAAGAAGTTGAGCAGGAGACACTCCTGTGGTGCCTTGCGGTGTGAACCTGTATGAAGCTAAACATTCAGTCAAAACTTGTTTGAGAAGACGGTGTTCTAGTTGTGCAATCTGGATACGTTCCTTCAGAACGCGATTGAATCGCTCGATTTGCCCATTTGATTGGGGATAGAAGACTGATGAATTCAAGTGCTTAATGCCTCGTTGCGAAAGGAAAGCCTGGAACTGCTGGGACTGAAACTGTGGACCATTGTCCGTAACTATGGCATCAGGGAAACCTTCCCGGCTAAAAATTGAAGACAGAAATTCAGTGATGACCTCAGAAGTAACTGTATGCGTGAAACAAATCTCTGGCCAATTGGAGTGGTAGTCAATGAGAGAAACGATGAACCGAGGATATTGATGGACAAGGCCTTGATGGCATCACGTCCCAAAAGCGAGCTACCAGTAGCAGTAACATAAAAAGTAATGAAAGCAGTGCGACTGCATACGAGACCTGAGCAGTAAAATAACCCAAATTATCTACTATTTCCTTAGAATATGTTTGTAGAACGACGTGCGAGGGCGAAAGTCGAATGTTGGAAAAATGACTATGAAAGTCAGCGGCACTGAGTAAAGAGACTGAGGCACCAGTGTCCGCGAGAAATGACAAGGGCACATTGCCCACTGAAGCTACGATGGTAGGCTCTGACGTTGGGTGGAGGCCATCCACATTTAAAACAGTGACCGTATTAGTCTGAGCAGTGCTCGAAGGAGCAGACGAAGAAACTGGTTCAGGAAGATTTGCTGGACGGGAATTGCATACGGACTGAAAATGTCCGATTTTTCCGCACGCAAGAAAAGTGCGGTTCCTCGCAGGACACTGCGCAAAGTTGGCTAAATGCCGAGCCGATCCGCAACGAAAAGTGTGCGGTTGTACTATGTGAAGAAAAATGCGGACGCGAGCTCAAAGCTCGGTGTTAATCCGGAAAAACTGAATTCGGCGGCATGGGGTCGCCATGTTGACGGCTTCCTCGCCCCCGCGATGCAGAGGGGCCGCCATGTTGACCGCCACGAAAGGACTGTGCAGGCGGGCGGCCATGTTTACCGCCGCGCCGAGACGAAGAGGAAGGGCCGCCATGTTGGCGCGTCCCGTGAAACAAAGAGCCGCCGCCATGGGCCCCCTCAGCGGAAAGTTGCTGCAGTGAGTGCGGAGCGAATTGCTCCAACTGGGAGCGAATGAGCTCATCCTCTCGCGCGATCGAGAGGGCTTCGGATAATGAAATCGAGGAGCCTTTTTGAAACAGGCGGCAGCGGACGCTTTGCGAGGCAACCCCGGTGAAAAGCTGATGACGGATCATATCGCTCTCGAGCGCGCCGAAGCCGCACGACGCGGCGAGAGACCTTAAGCTTGTAATGAAATCGGCGACTGGTTCGCCCGGCAACTGTCGTCATTCTTGAATTTTCGCACGTGCGAGATAGTCGCACGAAGCATCTTTGAAATTCTCGTCGAGCAGAGCGACGGCGTCCTGAAAGACATCCAACGCCGGCGTCGACGCAGACGCGTTGGCGGCGGTCAGAGTATAGAAGAGTTAACCCGGCGTGGCCTAATGCGTTTAGGAGGAGGGCTTTGCGACGCTCGGGCTTGGTGGCGTCCTCCCTGGCAGCGTCGGCGTGGGCCTGAAAAATTAATTTCCAATCAGCCCACGGAATTGGAGGGTCCCCGGGCGTGGAAAGAAACAAAGGCGGGGGAATTGGAGACGCCATCGTGAAGAAAGAACTGAAGGTTGAAAGCCGGAAAAAGAAACTGACGCCAGTAGACACTGTTTAAGAAAGAAAAGGCAGCGGCGACTTAGCAGGAAGGAAGGAGAAACGAGGCGACGCCGCAGCCGCCATGCTGAGAACAAAGGCGAGCGGTTAGGCTTAGCAGGACAGGTTCGTTGCACAGATGAAAAAGAAGAATTCGCAGAAAAAAAAATGTGCTTCTTACACGTCCTCGTCGCCATTGCTGTGTCGGCGGGCTGGTGGTCCCGACGAAGAAAGCAGGCGAAGACGACAGGCGGTGACGAACGTGGCCGGCGGGGACGCCATCTAGCCCCGAATACGCGGGTTGGCGCGAAGCGCCGAAGAAAAGAAACAACGTCCGCACTCAACGAGTACTGATCACACACTGACTCTATTTACACGTCGCTTTACGAAATATGAATGCCAGAGCGGCGCCCCCTGGCATTCTCACAGTGCATTCCGAAACCGAAAGCGTTTTTTGGCTTTCATCTAGGCGTTACGATGTGCATCGACGTGTTTTTCTAAGCGTAGTAGCTGTGTGCACATCGTGGCTTTACCAGGCACGTCGACTACAGTGGCATTAAAGGGGTAACTTATGGACTGACGTAACCTCAGCACTCACTTTCTAGCACAGACGTCAGTATTGTCGAAACAAAGTGCAGTTTACGATGCGATGATGCGAATATCACACGTAACTTTCGTTAGCGTATTCCTCCGGGGTCCAGTAACGCTTAAATATAGCTTCCTGAATCATAGGAATAAAAGGGTAATGTTTATTAAGCGGAGCCAACACTGGAACCACAGTTGCCGTTAATCGGGCATGACGCCTGCATCATAGGAAAACATATGTAATCTTTGTTGCTTTGTGCTAAAATTAGATAGCCATCACTGCAAGTACAATTGACGTTGCACCGATATTACACCTGCATAGGGTCTTTTTCGAAACCAGTTTCAAGACGTGCCGTGGCTCTGTGGTAGAAAACCCGACTGTCACACATAATGCTTGGGTTCGATTCCTGTTGGGAACCTGATTTTTAATATTTCTTAGCGAACCTTTGGCACTTTGAGCGTTTCTATCTATCTATCTATCTATCTATCTATCTATCTATTTGCCGCCTACGTCTGGGTGCTCTCATTATCGCCTCCTTAACTTGCTGTAGACCAAAATTGGCATGGGCGGGTAAGAGGATTTGATGAATATGATTGTCGGGTCATGACATGAATAACGTGAAAATCCTGTCGCGTACGTCGTCAAACCCTTTCCACTAGACACGTGTGGCACATACCCGTTTGTCACGGGCCGCGGTGTACGGGTATGCGCCACAGGTGATTGGCAGTTTAGATCTACCCAGGAAAGGCGAGAACAGACATTGGTAACTTAAATGCGAGAGCGTTAAGAAAAACCAACATCGGCAGCGCTGACTTGCCGAATGGAAAGAATGAAAATTAGGACCCCAGCAGGAATCGAACCCAAGCATTCGGCGTGGCAATCAGGTATTCTACCACTGAGCCACGCTAGGTCTATAAACAGGTTTGGAAAAACAGCATACGCAGCCGTAATATCGGTGGAACGTCAATTGTGGTTGTGGTGCTTGCTGTCTAATTTTAAAAGAAAGCAATTAGCACTATATGATACTCCTACGATGTGTACTCCTACGATACAGGCGTCATATAAGATTACCGTCTGTGGTTCCAGTGTTGGCTCCGCTTTTATAGCAGCCTTATAAACATTACATTTGTATTCCTATGATTCAGCAAGCTATATTGAAGCATTGCTCGACCCCGGAGGAATATATTAACGAAAGTTACATAAGATATCCACATCACCGCACCGTAAAGTACACTTCGTCCGCCAGAATGACGCAGTGTCCTCTTTATTTCTTACGCGGCTGGGCGACGGCCTCATGCTGACCGAGGATGATGCCAGATTGTTTGGCAGCCGCTTTGTAGACTAGGCAACGTAGGCCACATACGCCCAGCTAGTCTACGAATACGAAAAGCGCCATGCACTGATGTTGGTTTACGTAGCACTCTCCAGACCTACGAGCCTCGACGGCCTATACCTCACCAACGCGAAGGGTGGCTTCAGGTTCCGACATGTCGCCGCCTCTATCGAGCCACAATTTGTCGACGAAATGACCGAGGCATTCACGAATTCCAACAGGTCTACCACATACTTCACTACACATGGACCCCTCGTCACCGCGATCACGACCGCATCCTAGAACAAGTCATGACCAGCTGCTGGTGCTCACTGATCACGGTGATGATGACCTTGTTCAAGAACTGTCAGGAACTTCTTCAACACATGCACACGGGTTCGTGAAACGTGCGTGCGTTCTCCATCATAAGGGACAAGTACAAGCACTACATATCAGCTTACCGCTTGTCGTGTTGGTAATACCCACGTTGCCGTTGGCAGCGTTACCCAACCGTAAACAACGGGTATATATAGCACATATGCGGCTCTTCAACGTATATGTGCGGGTGTCAGATTTATACAAATCTTTAGCGTCATTTTGTGACGTCTCGCTCAGTAAAAAAATTACGCCACAGTCGCCTTCCCGCCGCACGCTTCGCATAACATCGACCCCCACGCTACGTGGGATCTGCCAATTTTTATTCTTTTGCATTCGTCGGGTCATCGCTGCCGATGTCATAAACGCCATAAATCACAATTTTTGTGAAGTTGCGAAGCACCTACTAAGCCATTATCCGTTACTCTGCGGAGAAGCGAGGCACCAGCTACACGTCCGTAAGCATTATGTGCACTTTGTTGACGCGACGACTGATGACGATGAAGAATTATGGCTCAACCCTTTGTAATGGGTTGGAAGCTTTAAACGGCCCACCAGTTATGTAATTTTCATTAGGTGACGCCCGGTCGCTATGTCCCTCTCCCGCCATGCTGTATAACATACGTTGACGTGGGAGAGAGAGGTGGGGGGGGGGGGGCGAAAGACTTTACTGAGAACCCGAGCAAATGGATCATGCGCTTATGGGCTTCCTTGGCAACCAATACAAGTGCACTTGCGAGGAACCCACTACGCTATAAATCATTGTAATTTTTGAGAAGTAGGAAAGCAGGCAATATGCCATTTTCCGTCATTCTACGGATAGCCGTGGTACCTGCTAAACGCATGTCAGGCATTATGCGCACTTTGTTGATGCTGTGCCTGATGACGATGAAGAATTATGGGGGAGCCCTTTGTAATGGGTTGGAAGCATTCAACAACCTTCTCGTTGCGCAATTCGCATTGTGTGACGCCTGGTTACAGAATTGGCGTTGTGCGACGCTTGGTGCTTATTTTACTCTTCTACCACGCTATATTGCATACGTTAATGTGGTTCCTTCCCGACATGAAGCCTGTATTGGACCTTTAACACCAACGGTCTGGAGGCCGTCGATTTCGGCCGCTGCTTCTAACGGTGATCGGTGGGACGTTTCTAGTCTGTAACTAGAATAATAAAAGTTGAAGTTGAAGTTGAAGTTGAACAGTCAGGGTCGGGTGATCCTTGTGCTTGTTCCGGTGCCAGCTGGGTGTCTGGTGGCTCTGATGAACTGGGCACAAGCACTTCCGTGGCATGCCGCAAATCAATTTCACTAGGCTCACAGTTCCCGTCTGTTTCCAGAAAAGACCTTCGCAAATGATCGGCATGCATGTATCGCACACGGCCTCCGACACGGACCAAATACATGCACGGCGATTTCACTCGTGTCACTTTTCCTGGCAACCATTTAATAACTTCACCTCGCACTGAGCGCACCAAAACATCATCACCGACAGAAAAGGACCGCTGTACACCCCGTCCCTTGTCTGCAGACAATTTCATTCTTTCCGCTTTGTCTGACAGTTCACTCCTAACATTTGGTTGAAGCAATGTTAGCCGAGTCCTCGGTTTGCGTTGGAGAAAGAGCTCGGCGGGTGTTTTCCCCGTGAAGGTATGGGGCGTAGGAGAACGAAAAGTTGTCGATTTTATGCTGCAGCGATCGGCCTTTTCCTTTCCTTTCATCGTCTAGCAGTTGCTTAAGAAGTGCTTGTTTCGTAGTTTGTACTGCTCGTTCAACCGCACCGTTTGACTGTGTGTGGTACGGTGGCGTGAGCGTGTGCTTTACACCGTTCGCTTTTAAGAAGGCCTCAAATTCAGCAGCAGTGAACTGAGGGCCGTTATCAGTAACCACCTCAGTTGGAAGCCCATGCGACGCAAACAGAGAACGTACAGCTTCCACAGTTTAGCTGTTGTTGAATGCATGATTTTCACTTCAAGCAATTTCGAATATGCATCCACAGCAATCAAGAACATATGCCCTTCATTAGCTGCAAAATCTAAATATACTCTTTCCCATGGGACATCGCTTACTCGCCACTGACACAAAGGTGCTGGCTGCGTCGAAGGGAGTACAGATTGGCACGTTTTACATCGGCGTACCACTTGTTCTAGAGCATTAGCTATGCCTAGCCACCGCATTATTTAATGTGCCACTGCTTTCATTTTGGCGATCCCCAAATGCTGCTCGTGCAAAAGAGCTAGAACCTGGGCTTGCAAACTTTCCGGTACTACGACCCTGTTGGTCCAAACAATGCAGCCATTATCAAGTGCGAGATCCAAGCGACGAACCCAAAATGGCTGTAGCTCATATGGAATGCTTTTTGGCCAACCGTGCCAGATCACGTTTCGAACGCTCGTTAAGAGCCTGTCACGGTCTGTTGCGCGTTGAATATCTTTAGCTGTGAGTGGCAAGTCAGTGAGAGTGGAAAAGTAAAAAATTTCTTCGGCCAGCTCTTCAGTGTCAGATAGCGGTAGGCGGGACAACGCGTCGGCATTGGCAATCGCTGTTCCCGGTTTATGCACTATTATGTATCGATAGTTAGCCAAGAAGGTCAGCCATCTATGCACTCTCGCGGTAGCCACAGCGCTTCCCTGCCTCTTTGGGTCAAACAACAATGTCAGGGGCTGATGGTCTGCTACTACCTTAAACGCTCTTTCATACAGGTATTTATGGAACTTTTTTACCCCAAAGACAATGCTCAGGGCTTCTTTTTCAATGTGCCCGTAATTGCGTTCTGACGCGGTGAGAGACCTTGAGGCAAACGCTATCGGCTTCTCGACGTCATTCTCAACGTGCGACAGTAGCGCTCCAACGCCATAATCCGACGCATCACATGTGATTTGAATGTCTTTGCGAACATCATACAACTGAAGAATGCTGTCATCGGTCAACAACGCTTTGCACTAATTGAATGCATCGTCACAGTGACGTGACCAGTGCCATTTGGTCTCTTTGCGTAGCAACTCATGTAAAGATTCTAAAACCATTGTCAAATTTGGCAGGAATCGGGAATAAAAATTACCAAACCCAGGAAGGCTTTCTGTTGTGTCACATTGACTGGCTTGGGTGCGTTTTTTATAGCCATGACCTTATCCCTAGTAGGAGGCAGGCCATTTTTATCAATTTGGTGACCCAAGTAAGTTACTCTCTCCTGAAAGAACTTCCACTTTCCGGCGTTGACCTTTATACCGTGTTTACTTAGGCATCTGAGCACCTGCTCGACTCTCTCGCGGCACTGCTCGTATGTTTCGCCAGATATGACGACATCGTCCAAGTAGCAGGCGGTTCCCGATAAGCCGCCCAGGATCTGATCCATTACTGCTTGGAATACGGCAGGCGCGCACGCGACACCATAAGGGAGACGCTGAAACCTAAAAAGGCCCAGGTGCGTGTTCACCGTCAGCAATTCTTGTGCTAGCTTATCTAACTCCAGCTGTAGATAAGCCTTAGATAGGTCAATGACCGAGAAGACTGTTCCGCCTTGCAGTGTCGTGAAAATATCCTCTGGTAGGGGCAGAGGGTAGTGGTCAACTTCTATTGCCGTATTGATAGTGACACGATAGTCACCGCACAGACGCAGCCCTTTATCTTTTTTAGGTACAATGACCAGGGGCGTCGCCCAAGCGCTATGCCTTACTCTGTACACGACTCCTGCTTTTTCCATGTTCGACAGTTCCTGCTCCACTTGCTCACGAAGAGCATAGGGCACTGGCCGCACCATAAAAAAGACCGATGAAACACCTTCTTTGAGCTAAATACTGGCTTTGAGGCCTTTGATAGCGCCATAGCCTGGTTCAAACACTTCACTGTACATTTCCGTTACAGGAAATGAATTTCTCACTCTTCATACACATGACTTCATGCCATCTAATTTGAATTTTTTTGCAGCCAGTTTCGACCAAGCAATCTTGGCATCCAGCTTTTCGAGCATCCTTTGCTATGACAAGTGGCAGTGAATAACATTGATCGTAGTATCGAACATCAACATCTATCACACCTTTGGTGTCGACAGGTGTGCCATTGAAGGCGACTAAGTTCACATTGGCTTCTCTGAAGCTAGCTGAAGGAAAAAACTTAGCGCACTCAGATTCGGACATAACCGACACAGCAGCACCTCTATCCAACTCCATGCAAACTTCTTTTCCATTTAGCTCAAACATAACTGTAATAGCCGGCGTTCCTGAACTTTTATCAGTGTGACACAGCTAAGTAACTCATTTCCTGCGACATCACAATCCAGCTCTTTAACAAATTTGGTTTTACACATTTTAGCTATGTGTCCTTTTTTCTGATATTTGTAGCAAGTACTGCTAACAAATGGGCACCTTACTGGTAAATGGTGACCCGCACAGCGATGACAAGAAGCTTTAGTCCCATGCTGCGTGGTCAAATCCTCTTACCCTCCTATGCCAATTTTGGTCTACACCAACTTAAGGAGGCGATCATGAGAGCACCCAGACGTAGGCGGCTAGATAGATAGATAGATAGATAGATAGATAGATAGATAGATAGATAGATAGATAGATAGATAGATAGATAGATAGATAGATAGATAGATAGATAGATAGATAGATAGATAGATAGATAGATAGATAGATAGATAGATAGATAGATAGATAGATACGCTCAAAGTGCCAAAGGTTCGCTAAGAAACATTTAAAAAACGCGAGGCCAAAATTTTTTTGTCAGTACCCCTTTAACAGCACGGCTGTAAGAATGCTTGTACGCACGTAGTACAACAAGCGTGTGCAATCGCATCTCCTCCTTCTCAGGCGCGACCACTTGACCTTTTCTTTATAACTTGATGGCAGCGTTCAGAAGAAAAAAATTACACCATCTCCCACTAAAGGAAACCACGCGGGGATGCGAAGCAGCGCATGGGTCGACTTAAGTTCCGCTCATCACGGGCACCTTGCCCGATGTTAACGCGTCCTTGCAAGTGGAGCTCACCATGAATTGCTGCTCTCTTTTTCTCTATTCGTTTTTTAATCTTTAATTACCTTTACTTCCATTCTTCTTCATATTTTATATTTATGTCTCTCGATTTCTCGCTTGCTTCCTCTTTTTCAATTTTTATATGTGGTTTTGCCTGCACCCACTCATCGTCATTCACTTCGTGGATATGCTGTTATTCTCAAATTTTCCTCATTCGCATCATCATCAAGGCGCTCGAAGAACAAGAGAGAGGAGACTTCTCTTGGGCGCGAGCGGAGCTTTGCCCACTCGTCATCATTCACTTCGTGGATATGCTGTGATTCTGAAATTTTCCTCATTGGCATCATCATCAAGGCGCTCGAAGAACAAGAGGGAGAAGACTTCTGTTTGGCGCGAGCGCTTCCAGTACTAGCTGTATCAGTGACGAGTGTGACGAGTGGAAGCCAGTAACAAAAGAGCGCTTATTCAGACAACGAATGCGTATATGTAGCACGCTGTATGATAACAACGTGTGGTCATTATCTATGTTTCGTTTCACTGGAAGTGGCGCATACGCACGCATGGCTTACAAGCATTGCTCGATATCTCGACATCTTCCCGCGGGTAAAGAAAACAACTTAAGTTACTTGATGAAAGTTATTATCGTAGCGTAGTCCATCCGGTGGTCGTGTCTGCCGCCCAGAGTTGCGTAGCTGATGAAGTACGCCTAGCTGAGGAACTTGTGCCGGCGGCTGCTCCATGGGAGATCTGTTACTGGGGCTTTGACATTCCTCGCTGTGCTCACGCTGAGGCAGTTCTGGCTCGGTGGGACCATAACTTTCATCTATAAAGAGGTTTATTAGCGGCGACGATATTTGACGATACAGCGACAGTCAAGGCGGGGCCGACTCTCAGCGCGAGCTGCGTTCTCTTCGAGCCGAAGAGGGCGACCCACTAGAAGGTGTTCGAGAGGACGACCCATTATCAAGTTCGAACGCTTCGCTACAATTACCCCCGGGTAGGAAAAGGGAGCCACCTGGCGACCTAGCAACTAGTCACTATGAGGGGGTCGTGGTAGGGCTTCAGGCGCTCCACGTTGACAATGTCGCGCCCTCGACGGCGCATGTCCGAAGACGGTTCTATGGGTTCGATGAGGTAGTTGACCGGGGATGTGCATTCGACGACACGGTAGGGGCCTTCGTATTTGGGCAGTAGTTTGGAAGAGAGGCCAGTTGCAGTGGTAGGGACAGAGAGCCAAACGAGCGCTCCAGGGAGGAACGTGGGCGCAGAAGTGGTGTTGTCACCGCGAATGCTCTTCTGCCGCTCTTGGTTATGCGTAGTGAAGGTCTTGGAGAGCTCACGACACTCCTCAGCAAGTCTGGCTGTGGCAGAAATAGGCGCACATTCAGAGCGATCCGGCTTGTAGGGAAGTATCGTGTCCATGGTGTGCGACGGGTGCCTTCCGTACAGTAAGAAGAAGGGTGAAAAACCAGTAGTGCTCTGAGGGGCGGTGTTATAGGCGTAGGTGACGAAGGGCAGAATGGCATCCCAATTGGTGTGATCGGCGGCGACGTACATCGAGAGCATGTCGCCGAGCGTGCGGTTAAAGCGTTCGCTTAGGCCATTCGTCTGCGGGTGGTAAGCAGTAGTTTTGCGGTGAACAGCATGGCACTCTTTGAGAATGCCTTCCACGACTTCCGACAAGAAGACACGGCCTCGATCGCTGAGAAGCTCTTGGGGTGGTCCGTGACGCAGTATGAATCGGTGTAGTAGGAAGGAGGCAACATCGCGCGCTGTAGCCGCTGGGAGGGCGGCGGTTTCGGCGTATCGCGTTAGATGGTCAACAGCGACGATGGCCCAGCGGTTACCAGCCGAAGTCAGAGGAAGTGGTCCGTACAAATCGATGCCCACGCGCCCAAACGGACGGTTAGGGCAAGGTAATGGTTGTAGACCTGGTGGCGACACGTGCGTTGCAGGTTTTCGGCGTTGGCAATCGAGGCAGGAGCGAACGAACTTCTGCACGTAGCGGTACATCCCTCGCCAGAAGTATCGTTGTCGAATGCGGTGGTAAGTTTTGGATACCCCAGAGTGCGCGCATTGCGGGTCAGAGTGGAAGGCCTCGCATATTTCAGAACGCAGACTGCGGGGTATCACTAGTAGCCACTGGCGGCCGTCGGCGTCGTAATTGCGTCGGTGCAGTAGGTCGTCGCGAACGGCGAAATGGTGGGCTTGACGACGCAACGCGCGAGTGGATGGTGTTGCGGACGGATCAGTGAGCAAGTCGATCAGCGAGGTGATCCATTTATCCTTGCGCTGTTCGGTAGCGATGGTGTGAACGTCGATTGAAGCAACAGCTATGTGAGATACTGAGCAAGGGGCATTGTCGTCAGGCAAGGGAGAGCGCGAGAGGGCGTCGGCATCAGCATGCTGGCGTCCGTTGCGGTACAGCACTCGGATGTCGTAGTCTTGCAGGCGAAGTGCCCAGCGGGCGAGACGGCCTGAGGGATCCTTCAGTGACGACAGCCAGCATAGTGCATGATGGTCGGTGACGACATCAAATGGGTGGCCATACAAATAAGGTCGAAACTTTGTAAGGGCCCAGATGATCGCCAGGCACTCTTTTTCCGTGACCGTGTAATTGGTCTCGGCTCTGGTAAGCGTACGGCTTGCGTATGCCACGACATATTCGGGGAACCCTGGTTTGCGCTGCGCAAGGACAGCGCCGAGGCCTACACCGCTGGCATCCGTGTGTACCTCCGTTGGGGCCGTAGGATCGTAGTGGCGTAGTATGGGAGGAGACGTCAACAAACGACGGAGCTTTGCGAACGCGTCGTCACACTCGGACGACCACGACTTCAGGGGTCCGTTACCTCCAAGGAGCTTCGTCAGCGGTGATATGATGGTGGCAAAGTTTCGTATGAAGCGTCGAAAGTACGAACACAGTCCTACGAAACTGCGCAGTTCTTTGACGGACGTAGGTTTGGGAAATTCGGCCACGGCCCGAAGCTTGGTCGGATCGGGAAGGATTCCGTCCTTGGACACGACGTAGCCGAGGATTGTCAGCTGCCGTGCTGCAAATCGGCACTTCTTCAGATTCAGTTGGAGGCCGGCGTTGCGCAAACGCGTCAAAACATGCCGCAGACGTTGGAGATGCGTGGAGAAGTCCGGAGCGAAAACCACGACGTCGTCAAGGTAACACAAGCACGTGTGCCATTTCAAGTTGCGCAGAACGGTGTCCATCATGCGCTCGAAGGTGGCGGGCGCATTACACAGACCAAACGGCATGACGTTGAACTCGTACAAGCCGTCGGGCGTGACAAAGGCTGTCTTCGGTCGAGCGTCATCCGCCATGGGCACTTGCCAGTACCCCGAGCGCAGATCAAGAGATGAAAAGAATTCGGCTACTTGCAGGCTGTCAATCGCGTCGTCGATTCGCGGCAGCGGATAAACATCCTTGCGAGTGATCTTGCTGAGCCGTCGGTAGTCCACACAGAACCGCACGGAACCGTCCTTCTTCGCAACGAGAACAACGGGAGACGCCCATGGGCTGTCCGAGGGCCGAATAACGTCGCGTCGAAGCATATCGTCGACTTGCTCATTAATGACCCGACGTTCTGCGGGAGACACGCGATATGGACGTTGCCGCAGTGGTGGTTGGGCGCCAGTGTCGATGCGATGCGTAACAACGGAAGTGCGGCCAAGAGAAGTTTGCCCGATATCGAAAGAAGAACGAAATTCTTCCAGCAGGCAGAGAAGTTGGGAACGCTGGACCGATGTGAGGTTGTCAGCAATGGAGGACCTAAACACATCAGCAGGTGACGAATCGGACGTGGAAACAGCACTGAGCGTACGGGAACTGGGACAGTGCGTGTCGTCGGGTGCGTCCATAACTTGTGCGTCTTCGAGGGGTTCCACTCTGCCGAGACATTCCCCTCGCACCAACGTAACGATGAACGGGGATGGGTTGGTCACAAAAACATCCGTGTCGCCCTGGGTGATTTCCACGGTCGCAAATGGCACCAGCAAGCCTTTCCTAGTGAAACGCGGTCACATGGAGAAAGGAGTGCGACGGCGTCGCAGAGACCGGTGCAATAGACTGACACAGCCGTTGACGAATTTGCAGGAACTGTGATGTCGTCTTTGACGAATACCTTGGTCGCAGCCGATGAACTGTCTGCCGGCGTCAAATCTGAGAATGGTGAGAGCTCTATTTCGGCTGGTGCGCAATGAATGACGGCGTCGTGGCGGGCGAGAAAATCCCATCCCAGGATGACGTCGTGAGAGCATGAAGAAATTATAATGAATTCGACGGCGTACAGAGCGTCCTGAATGAGGACGCGGGCGGTGCATACCGCCGTCGGGTGAATACTTTGGGCGCTGGCTGTACGGAGGGAGAGCCCGGAAAGTGGCGTCGTCACTTTTCGTAGCAGGCGGCTTAGTTTAGCGTCCATAACGGATACGGCGGCTCCAGTATCGATAAGGGCAGAGGCGCGAACACCGTCCACAAAAACGTCTATTACGTTCGATGGGCTTCGCTGAGGGCTTTCGCAGTTCGATAGCGTCGCAGCCCTTGCCTCGTGGACTGCGACGACTAGTTTTCCTGATCGCGTGGGACCGGACGTGGCCGCATCGGTGACAGCGAGCGGCGTCGTGGTGACTGTGAACGGCGGGTAGATACAGCTGGGCGAGACGTCGGCGACGGAGGCGTAGGTGGGTCGTAATATGGGCGGTTCGACTGGCTGGTGGCAGGCGACACGTCTCTAGGCGGCTGCACGCGGTTGCAATAGCGCGCCACGTGGCCGGCGTAACCACATGCGAAACATATGGGGCGATTGTCAGGTGTGCGCCATCGGTTCGCTGGGGCAGGGCCCGCCCATGGTGCAGGACGGGATTGACGGGGCGGCAACTGATAGGACTGCATGGTGGGCTGCAGTCGTGGCCTGTGCGTGACGTCGGCGTAGGTTACCGGTACATCCGCTTCGAAAGAGTGAGGTCGAGCGGAGGACTCGGCGTAAATGTGTGGTGCAGCCGTAGCGATTGGTGGGGGCGTTCTTGCGACAACTTGGGCGTAGCTCAAAGGTGCAGGAGCCGGATGGTGCTGGTGGTACTCGGGCATGACCTCCGCGATTTCCTGCTCGATTGCTCGACGGAGGGGAGGCAGAAGGGTGGGCGACGGCTGTTGAGCGTACCGAGGGCGAGCAAAGTCCAGCAGAGAGAACTGGCGCGCGATTTCCTCGCGCACGAATGTCTTCATCTCTGCGAGCAACGCGGAGTGGTCGGGTACGGTCGACAAGCCAGCGAGCTCGGCGTCGCGTGATGGAGAGCGACGGGTCATCGATCGCTGCCGGCGCAGCTCCTCATAGCTTTGGCAGAGCGTTATGACCTCTGCCACTGTGCTGGGGTTCTTGGCGAGCAGCATGGTGAAGGCGTCGTCGTCGATGCCTTTCATGATGTGCCTGATCTTGTCACACTCGGACATGGTGGCGTCGGCTTTCTTACAGAAATCGAGGACGTCTTCAATGTAACTGGTGAAGGATTCGCCGGCCTGCTGAGCGCGTTCACGTAAGCGCTGTTCGGCCTGCAGCTTACGAACGGCAGGGCGGCCAAACACGTTGATAATGGCGGTCTTGAAGTCGGACCACGTCGTAAAATCGGATGCGTGGTTGTTGTACCACAGGCCCGCCACACCCGCGACGTAGAAAACCAGGTTAGTCAATTTTCCTGCCTCGTCCCATTTATTGGGGACACTCACGCGCTCGTAAATCGCGAGCCAGTCCTCCACGTCGGTACCATCGGCGCCAGTGAAGACGGGAGGGTCGCGAATACGAGGGACACCAGGACATGAGGTCGGTGTGGGCGGGGGCGTTTGCTGGGAGGCGTCTTGAGGCATGGTAGGCGGCAGGGTACGGGATCGAAGAGCCAGGGGCATCGAATGAGGGCCGAGGTTGTTGTGAAGGCCCAGCACTCTCCACCAAATTATAAAGAGGTTTATTAGCGGCGACGATATTTGACGATACAGCGACAGTCAAGGCGGGGCCGACTCTCAGCGCGAGCTGCGTTCTCTTCGAGCCGAAGAGGGCGACCCACTAGAAGGTGTTCGAGAGGACGACCCATTATCAAGTTCGAACGCTTCGCTACACATCGCTCGATGAAGACTCACTTTCGACTTGTTGCTCACGATACGGCTCACGTGTCCTCAGTAGGTTACACCGGATACGTCGTAACCTTCTGCCGTCCTCCGTGGCTACCTCGTAAGATCTTGGTGCGACTCGTCCTAGCACTTGCGCCTTCCTGGTCCATGCCTTGTCTTGGACCCTTACGACTTCGCCTTTCTTGAGTGCTGGTAAGCATCTGCCACGAGCTTCGGGGCGTTTGTGTTTAGTCACGGGAACGCTTGAGTGGTGGCTGAAGTCTGGAAGTCTCGTGCGTAGGCGTCTGCCTTGGAGGAAGACGCCTACGGTGACCGACCATCTTCACTAGGTGAACGACCACCTTCGAGGGGTGACAAACGGTAGCCGAGTAGCCCAAGCCAGAAGTTCTGTTTCGTTCCCGCAGTCTTCTTCATGATTCCTTTTACTATTTGAATGCCTGTCTCAGAGAGACCGTTGGACTGAGGAAACCTGGGGCTAGACGTCACATATTGGAAGTCGTACCTGGAGGCAAAACGTGCAAATTCATAGGATGAAACCTGAGGTCCATTATCGCTGCAAATTTCTACTGGGATGCCATATCTAGCAAAAATGGCACTCAGCTTTTCGATTACACATATGGTGGTCAAGTCAGTTAGTCTTTCGACTTCTGGGAAATTCAACAAAGCATCAAAGACACGAAGGTATGAACTTCCACCTTGCTGGAAGCTGTCGACTCCGACTCTGTACCACACGTATTGCGGTGCGGCCCTTAAAACTAGAGGCTCACTTTGCTGCGCGTAAGCGTACTTGCTGGAAGCTGCACAGTGCTGTAGCATCTTCTCGATGTCCACGTTAAGACCTGGCCAGAAACCCAAACGTCGAGCTTTTGCTTTGAACTTATTCATACTATGGGGGCGCTCGGCGGCTGTGAGCGCGTAGAAGAAACCACGATCGCGTGTACGCTCGTGTCACGCGGCAGCCGCTGGCAGCGGGCAGTTGCGGCCAAGGCTTGGACCAGTAAAGATGTATCTCTTTGGGTCTTGGCCTCATCTCTAAAGGGTTCAGGGCTAGATGCAGCCGCAAAACCCTACATCTGGCGCCCAACGGGTAGGACCCCGCCCCGACATGTTCTGCCCGATCAACGTACGCCGGATCCCACCAGCCCCTGATTTCGGCCCCCGGCACGGCGATATCGCCTTCGAGGAGCTATTGGCGCTGAAACGGGCGTTCATGGATATGGCCGCCTATGGAGTCTACGACCTCATCCTCTTACTTCAGCCGGTCGACACCCTCATGCGCCTCTGCCTTTCCGGGAGAATGACCTCCGACGAGCAGCGGCGGGCCTTTATCGCCCTCGAGCACCTCGGTGCTTACCTCGGTGTCCCCGCTGCCCGCGCAGGCCATGGCGGGTGTGGCGCGCTCGTGCGACGAGGTGGCACCTGGGGCCGACGACGAAGGCGGCGACGCTGCGTGCGCTGACGAGGTCGGTGCCGAGGCTCGTGCGGGTTCGTGCGGCGAGGCGGCACCGAAGGACGACGACGAAAGCGGCGCCGACGCGTGCGCTGGCGAGGGCCCGGAGAACGTGAACGCCGCGCAGACCACGGCGGCGGTCGTGGAGATCTCCGGTAACCAAGCCGATGACTTCAGAGGCGGTGAGGAGGAGACCGGTGAGCGTCGTACCGGGGAGTGGGACGTCGCCGAGGTCGGCGTGGCGGCGGACGCTGTCTGTGCAGACGCCACGCGACGAGAGGGCGTTGCGGATCCGAAAAAAGCAGCCGATGGCGCAAACGGTGAGGTTGAGAAGCACAAGAAAAGGAAGATAAAGAGAGCCTACTATGGGCGTCGCAGTAGTGTGGAGGCCATGGAACAGATAGGCGACGAAAAATACGCGGAAGTGGACGAGTTGAGCGTTGATTACGCGGACGTTGACTGCCACGACAGCAAAGAGACGGAGGAGTTCCGGGATGTTGAAGCGGCGGCCGTTGACGAAGAGAGAACTGAGGACGCAGGAGGTGACGGCGGCACTGATGCCTGGGAAGGAGCAGCTCACTGCGCTGACAGTGAAGTCGAAGAGGGCGAGGACGAAGTCGCGTACTACGAGGAGGGTAAAGGCATGACCAGAGACGGCGAATGGAACGAGATGGAGTGCATCGACGCCAACGATGCAAAGGTCGTGGATGATGTGGACGGTGCCGCGAGTGCTGAGGACGAGCGAGCTGTCGCAGAAGCTTCCATTAACAAGGCTGAAAAGTCCGAAAAAGCCGAGGAGAGTAAGGGGGAGTAATCCGAAAAGCCCGATGAGCAATCCGGGAAGCCAGTGACGACCGGGCAAAGGACCGTCCCCGTCGGAGACGACGCCTGGTGCCAACCTCGGCGAGGGCCTTGGAGTGGACGCCGGCGACAAAGGCAATCAGACCTTCTACGTGGATATCGCGCCCCTATGGTTGCCGAGGTCACCTGCGTTTAATGACTACTACCTGGAGGAGTGGCCGCCACCCGCACGTGAATGGTCTGGAGGGCTACAACGGCAACGACATACGACAACGACAACGGCTTATGGCTCGCTGGGACCGGTGCTGCACCAGGAGCATCGGCGTTCCATCATGCTCTCGACCGTGGTCATGCTGACGACCGTGGTCGTCAACCTGAGCGAGTCCGGTGCGCCTCCGTCTTCGGGCGGCAGCAGAGGCAACTCTGCTGCGCGCGTCAGCAGTTCCCGTGACCGGCAGCCCATGAGGTCCCACAGAGAGTTGTGGGCGGACAGCGACGGCATGTGGTCGTGTGTGCCACGTGCAGTCCGCCGTGGCCAAGGATAGCCAGGACAGGACACTTGCGCGCGCTACCCTTGTGAAGTTGCCTGCGTACTTCTCGCTGACTTTTTTTCCGAGGGGAGGGGACAGTATGAGGGCGCTCGGCGGCTGTGAGCGCGTAGAAGAAAACGACGATCGCGTGTGCGCTCGTGTCACGCGGCAGCCGCTGGCAGCGGGCAGTTGCGGCCAAGGCTTGGACCAGTAAAGATGTATCTCTTTTGGTCTTGGCCTCATCTCTAAAGGGTTCAGGGCTAGATGCAGCCGCAAAACCCTACAATACCTAAGTGCCCTTCATGAATGCGGTCGAGTATTTCTGGCCTCAACGACTTAGGGATAACCACTTTGCATCTCTTAAATAAAATGCCCTGTACGAGTGACAACTCGGATGCGAATGGTTTCAATGTGCCTTCAAGCTTTCCCTTGCCGCATAAGTAGTTAACAGCTTGCAACTCGGTATCGGCTGCCGTTTCCTTTATTAGGCGATCCATGGTCTTTTGCTTACCAACTCGGACACAGTTCCTATTGCATGGACTTCCACGTCCTCGTTGAATCCATCGGTATCCCCTGCGGCAGTTGGTGACGCCCTTGACAGCATGTCCGCCAGGAGCAGCTGCTTGCCTGGCACGAAGTGAAGATCAAAGTCATAGGTGAACAAACGCAGAAAGAAAAGCTGAAGTCGCGGAGGCATGCCACCAATAGCTTTTGTAGCAATGGCAATTAACGGACGATGGTGAGTCTCGATAACAATCCTGCGTCTATAGACAAAGTGGTGGAACTTTTCGCAGCCGTAGGTAATTCCCACCGCTTCTTTCTCGGTCTGAGAGTATCTTTGTTCTGCAGCGCTCATAGCGCGGGATGAATGGGCAACTGGCCGCCAAGCGGCACCGTAACGTTGCAAAAGAGCTGCTCCTAGCCCGCATTTCGAATCATCTGCAGAGATTTTTGTTTCTCTGGACGCGTCAAAGATGGCGAGCAGCGGTGGTTTACTTAGATGCTCACAAAAATTACACCATTTCCCGCTAAAGGGGACCATGAGGCGATGCGAAGTAGGGAGCCTTCATGTGTGCCTTCATGTGTTTTAAAACGGAGGGGGCGCGCACACATGAAGGCTCCCTAATGCGAAGCCGGAGCACTTGCAAGATCTCGTTCCGTTGGCGTTCTGTGGGCATGCTACCGACCTCGCGTCGTGGAACGCGAAGAGGAACGCTACGCGCGTCTCGTCTTCCGTCTAGCCTGGCCGTTAATTCTCACAGGGCGAGCGGGGAACGCAGTCGGCAGGCGTGCGAGAGGAGGCAGCGTAGGAGAGGAGAGACAGGGGGAGGGGACGCGCTTGCGCTGGTGCTCATCGCGGCGTTGTGCAGCCAAGAATTTCGGCATGTCTAGCCCGCGTTTCAGAGGAAGAGTGGAAAGGGGGAGGGGAGAGGAGAAGTGGAGAGGTGGATGGGAGAGGGAAAGTGGAGATGGTATGTGGAGAGGGGGAGGGGAGAGGGTATGCGCATGCGCAGTAAGGGTGGTCACGGCGCACACCACCACCACCACCGGATTGAACTCCGCCATAAGATACTCCGCATCTAATAACTGCCCACTCGCGCGCATGGTTCTCTGTCCATTCAAAATGGTGTGCTTCTTTAAAAGGCTGCGCAGGCCAGGTTGGGTATGAATTTTACAAAGTAGTTCGCCACGCCTAGCATCCGGTGTACGGCTGCTTTGTCTACCGGGTGAGGTAATTCGCCCAGAGATGTGCTCAACAAAGGGTTTGGTTTTATGCCCTCTTTGGATATGACGTCACCCAAGAAATCAATTTCATTTATCAGCATTAAACGTCAAACCTGCCTGTCTGGACAACTGCAAAGCATAATGGAGGCTCGCATCGTGCTCATCTTTCGTAGCTCCATAGATTAAGACGTCGTCAACATACACGTGCACTCCCGCAGCTCGGTCGAAGATTTCGCTCATCGCCTTCTGGAAAACTTCTAGCGCGGCCGCTATACCGAACGGAAGCCTTAAGAAACGGTATTGCCCGAACGGTGTGCTGAATGCGCAGATATTTGACGTTGCATTGCCTAAAGGGATTTGGTGAAAGCCGGAGTTGCATCAAGGCGAGAGAAAAAATTCGGCAGATCCCACGTACCATGGGAGTCGATGTTATGCGAAGCATGCGGCGGGTAGGTGACTGTGGCGTAACTTTTTTTACTGAGCGATACGTTACTAAATGACGCTCAAGATTTGTATAAATTTTATACGCACACATATTTATGTTGAAGATTCGCATATGTGTTATATAACCAGTTGTTTACGGTTCGGTAACGCTGCCAATGATAACGTGGGTCTTACCAACACCAGAAGCGGTAAGCTGATCTGTAGTGCTTATACGTGTCCCAAGAACGCACGCACGTTTCATGCACCCGTGTGCATGTGTGCAAGACGTTCTTGACAGTTCTTGAACAAGGGCATCATTACTGTGATCACTGAGCACCAGCAGCTGGTCATGACTTGTTACAAGATCCGTTCGTGATCGTGCTGACGAGGGGTCCATGTGTAGTGAAGTATGTGGTATAGTAGAGCTGTTGAAATTCGTGGATGCCTCGGTCATGTCGTCGACAAATTGTCTGTCGACAGAGCCGGCAACATGTCGGAACATGAAGCCACCCTTCGCGTTGGTGATGTATAGGCCGTCGAGGCTGGCAGGCCTGGATAGTGCTACGTAGACCAACATCAGTGGATGCTGTTTGTCGTATTAGTAGACTACCTGGGCGTACGTGGCCTACGTAGCCTAGTCTTCAAAGCAGCTGTCAATCAATCTGGCATCATCCTCGGTCAGCATGAGGCCATCGCCCAGCCTCGTAAGAAATGAAGAGGACACTGCGTCGTTCTGGCGGACGAAGTGCACTTTACGGTGCGGTGATGTGGATATCATATGTAACTTTCGTTAATGTATTCCTCCGGGGTCGAGCAATGCTTCAATATAGCTTGCTGAATCATAGGAATACAAACGTAATGTTTTTTAGACTGCTATAAAAGCGGTGCCAACACTGGAAGTAAAGGCTTTAATCTGATATGACGCCTGTATCGTAGGAGTACACATGATACAAATCGTATCATGTAGTGTTTATTGCTTTCTTGTAAACTTACATAGCCAGCACCACAACCACAATTGGCGTTGCACCGATATTAAGCCTGCGTAGGCTGTTTTTCTAAACTAGTTTATAGACCTGGCGTGGCTCAGTGGTAGAATACCTGATTGCCACGCAGAATGCTTTGGTTCGATTCCTGCGGGATCCTAATTTTAATTCTTTCCATTCGTTGATTCAACGCTGCCGATGTTGGTTTTCCTTAACGCTCTAGCATTTAAGTTACCAATGTCTGTTGTCGCCGTTCCTGGGTAGATACAAACTGTCAATCACCTGTGGCGCATACCCGTACACCGCGGCCTGTGGTAAGCGAGTATGTGCCACACGTGTCTTGTGGAAAGGGTTTGACGACGTACGCGACAGGATTTTAACGTTATGCATGCCATGACCCGGCAATCTTATTCGTCAAATCCTCTTACCCATCCATGCAAATTTTGGTCTACACCAAGTTAAGGAGGTCATCACGAGAGCACCCAGACGTAGGCGGCTAGATAGATAGATAGATGTAGATAGAAACGCTCAAAGTGCCAGAGGTTCGCTAAGAAATGCTTCGCATTTAATATTGGGCCCTTGCTAACTCAGCTTCAATATCTTCCTTGCTTGGCATTTGATAATGTTGCCGCCAGGGGCGTACCCAGGGGGGGTGGTTGGAGGGGTTTAAACCCCCCCAGAAATTTTTCAGTTTTGCTTGCGTATATATACACGCACACATACAAACGCACGCACAAACATACATAAAGTATGATTCATATCCCCGCGAAAAAAATTTCTGGCTACGCCCCTGGTTCCCGCTTTAGACAATCATTGATATTCCGAGGATCCGTGCACAAACGCAGCTTTCCGTTTTTCTTTCTTACGATTACTAGAAAGCTCACCCAGTCCGTTGGCACGCTGACCTTCTGTATGATGTCGCCTCTTTCCATCCGGTCGAGCTCTCTCGTAGTGCTAGTGGTACTCGCTGCGCTGGCATTACTACTGGTGCTGCATCCTTGCGCAAAACCATGTGGTACTGTCGATGCAAGCAGCCAATGAGGGTGGCGATTTGGGCTTGTTGGTATGGTTGCATGATGCGCTGTGGTGTCTCATGTGCCTTCTTTTGTCCGTGTCTTTGGCCTGCGCTACCATCAATTATCATGCAAGCAGCCAGTTCCCTGAAATAAATCCGGGAATTCCTTCATAACGTCAGAGGTGCCCTCTTTGCTGACCATGTCTACGTTGCGCGACACCGGACCCAGAGTTTCACTTGCGGCTAATCCCAGAGTAGCGGGGCTGCTCTTTTTCACAACGAAAAAGGGGCTGCTACAGGACCGATGATTCCTCTCAACATGTAGCGTTGCCATGCCGACATGCTTGATAATACCTCCGCTGTATGACCGCAGGACAGCACAACTTGGGTCAAGCTTCAGGTCTCCCTTGCACCTTCGGTAGACGGAGTAAGGCAGCAGATTGACCTGGGAACCTGTGTCAACCTTAAGCACCACCGTTTCACCCGGAACCTGTGCTTTAACTGTCCAATCTTCCCTGCGGTTGACAATGCAAATTTTCACATCCAAAACACTGAAGTCTTCGCTGTCTTCGTGCACATCGTCTACTTGTCGTTCCGTGCAGCGCATAGCCAAGTGATTTTTTTTCCTTTACACACGAAGCAAGTCTTTCCGAAGGCTGGCCACCTAGCACATGCGTGGGAACGATCGCATTTGGCACAAACGTGCTGTTGCGATTTTTCTGCCACGGCTATCTGGTTGTCTGCTTGGGACCACGCTTTATTCTGTTGGGCGGATACTTCCGCGGCTCGGCATATGTGCCCTGCCATATGCCGAGCCCTGCCATATGCCGAGCTGAAAAGGAGGGTTAGGTCCTTTTCCTTGAGCGTTTTCTCCCGCAGCTTGGTGTTGTTTGTGCCGAAGACAATCTGGTTTTGGATCAAGGACTCTGTCAAGGGCTGGAAGTTACATCTGCGTGCCTATCTCTTGAGGACACGTAGAAAAAGCTCAAACCGTTCGCCTTCTGCTTATGTTCTTGTCCGGAACAGGTATCTCTCAAAAACCTCATTTTGCTGCTCATGGCAGTATTCAGCGAACTTCTTTACAATGGTCTCAAATCTTGCTTGCTTTCGCTCTCCTCAAAAGAAAAAAATTGCAGTGGCTTAGCTCGGCTATGCCAGGATATACGTAGCGTTAGCAAAGGTTCAGCTGATTATTCGTAGCTTTCCAGATTGTCTAGGATTATTAGCCTTCTTCTGTTCATTCTTCGTACGCTGAACCGCTAATGGCCAGGCAACTACTTCGCGATCCGATGAGATAAGCTTCTCGGCTCTTCTACGCCGTTGAGCAGCATTTGCGCTCTCCTTCTCCATGGCGTTACCCACCTACAAACGCCAGTCAGAGGCGCTATCAAGCGGCTCCAGCACAGTGTCAAACGGCGACTGCACAGCGAAGGCGAATAGCTGCGCGCGTGCTGGCGCCAATACGTATGCCAGGGCTACGACGTCAATCCTGTGGAAGGCGCAGACCGGCGGCGGCGAGTCGCGCGCGGCGGTGGCGGAGTCTGCGCGTGCGCCGGCGCCAATTTGTCTTCCGCGGCTACGACGCCACTCCTCCCGAACTTAAGCAGGGGCGGTCGCGCGCGGCGGTGGCGGAGAGCGCGTGAGATGCCGGCTCCGGTGAGCCAGCTGTGTGACATCACTGATCTTCGCGCATGCGCTGCACGGCTGATGAGGATCCACGCGAAATCGGCTCCAGCTAGGCAAGTGTAGCTAACGCTACAAAATTGTTGAATACCTCGAGCGCCTCGTCTCCCTCGAGGCTCAGAAGAAGCGTGGCCTTGACAGCTGTAGTCCTGGGTTCCTTCGCTGATGCTGTCGCCTCCAAGAACAGCTCGTACTTCTGTTTGTATCTCTCCCAGTTCTTTGCCGTGCTTCCGGATAACAGCAAGGATTCTGGTGCCTTGAGAAGTTCCATGTCCTGGCTTTGAATCGCATTCGCCGGTTCCTGCTTGCTGTTCGTGGGCCGATTACATCTACGCAGCGGAGCGACGCGCTCACTTCTGACACCATGTATCAGTGGCGAGTGTGACGAGTGGAAGCCAGTAACAAAAGAACGTTTATTCAGACGACGAATGCGTATAGATAGCACGCTGTATGATAACAACGTGTGGTCATTATATGATTCGTTTCACTGGAAGTGGCGCATGCGCACACAGGGCTTACAAACATTGCTCGATACAATGACGGCTATCTACGACGCAACGGCAGACAAGCCTCGACCGTAAGGAGCTTGGTCCCTAAAAAGGCGATGAAAAAAAAAGGATGATAGCGGTGCTAAAAAAATTACTCCATCTCCCACAGAAGGGAACCGTGAGGGGATGCGAAGCAGCATTGAGGGCACACACCAAGTTTGCGTTACGTTCACTCGGCGTTTCCGTTAGTGTGTGAGGTTTGTATTTAGTGTTTGTGTTATCACTGCGTTGTGTTTGTGCGTTGCTTTCCGTTAGCACCGAATGAACGAGTGGCACCGACGTTGGCGTTACAACTGATCTGAACGGGAGCGAAGGGAGATGGACGGATGCAGACCGAGCGCACGTGCTTATATACACATGAAATGGGGGAGGGAGAGGAGAGAGTTGGTTACAGGCTGAGAGGAGAGAGTGGATTTGGCTGCGGCGCGGCTGAATCACGTGGGAGGAGAGGCTGCGCCTGGCTGCAGCGCTGGGGAAGATAGGAGAGAAGGCGACCGAACATCTGCGTAAAGGAAGAGATTGGGAGAGAGAGTAGGCGCATGCGCAGTGGAGCGCGGACGCCACCACCGCCGCCGGACGCAGCCCCGAGCAAAACCTGCATCGCATCTAAAAAGCGGGGGTGGTGTCCAGTTTCCGTGAAAGCCTAGGAGACGACAGCTGCGCTGGACTCCTCATAGCGCGCATGCGCGCATTCTCGTTCATTTCGCCGCTGCTCTCCGTTGTATGGCGCTGAAAGCTGAAAGCCGGCGTTGTACGGCGCTGAAGGCTAAAAGGGGCCGTTTAATATGTCGTGAGGGTGAGTTCAGGAGCGCCCGACTAGTTGGTGATTTTCACCACGTTTTCTTCTCCCTGTCTAACCCGGAGCGGTAAGCACGTTCACTGTGGTCTTCGTTGTCCTCGTCCATTTGCGCAACATTCCCCTCCTCGCAGACGAAGGCCGCCGGACGAGTGAATAATTTCAGGCGGGCGACATGGACTACTTGGGTCTTGGCAGCTCTCCGACCACTCGCCGTGAGGCGAGCGATTGTGTAGGTGACCTCTGTGAGTCTGTTCACTATAACAAATGGTCCATCGTAAGTAGACAAAAACTTTTCGCACAACCCGCGTTTTCGTGTAGGAGTCCACAACCACACTAAATCACCACGACCATAGGTTACAGGTCGGTGGTGAATGTTGTAACGTGCTTTCGCTCTATCTTGCGATGCCAAGGTGCGTAACGGTCCTCTATGTCCTCTAGCTTCTATGTCCTCTCGATCTTCTAAAACGGGAGACGGAAATACACATCCCTGAGAGCCAGGAGACATTGACGAAATCTCGTCGTTTCGCAGTAGAAGAGAGTGCTCATCCGACATGTCCGGAAAAAAAATTGGACTATCTCCCCGAAGGGAACCCTGATGGGATGCGAAGCTGCAGCGTTGCGCACGGGTGGCGTCACGGGTTGAACGGCGCTAACGCGGGTGCTGCGGTGAGCGCTGGAAGATTCGTTTGAAGAGAAACTCGGTGTATCGTTTACTGGAGTAAACGTTTGTTTGAAACGCAGACACGGGAGGCGAGCGGGCGTTGGAGCCGGCAGCTGCGGCGCTCCGGCGGGTGAGGGAGAGAGTGACGTACGCGCGCACCTGCGAGGGAAGCGTGCGAGGGCAGGGGCGTTGCCAGAAATTTTTTTCGGGGGGGTTTCAACCATACTTTATGTATGTTCGTGCGTGCGTTTGTATGTGTGCGTGCCTATATACGCAAGCAAAACTGAAAAATTTCGGGGGGGTTTGAACCCCCCCCCCCTTGGCTACGCCCCTGTGCGAGGGGTGCGTGACGTCAACGCCCAGCTGCGGCGTGACCTACTCGGCACCTCTCCAACACCTGCGCCGAGGGAAGCGCGTTGCCTCGCGTTTGTGCGGACGGTCGGACAGTGTTACACAGGCTAGTCAAAGACCTGCTACGCATCTAAAAGCCAGATTGGATTGAAGGCGAAATACTGCGCCGCGTCGGACCACGATCCTGGCTTGTAAAAAGCAACCACGGAAATGTTCGGCGTCACCTCAACCATATGAGGAAAACGAGCCAGACCAGACACACAACCCCATCAGCGACATTGGAGCGTAGCAGATGATTTCTCGGACACAACGTCAGAAGAGACGCCGTCGAGTTCTGCTGATCAACGGCCTGACTCGCTCAACATGGAAAAGAACCCTCCCTCGCAACCGTCGACCTCGACGTCACAAGCAGGAACCACCCGGCAACTGCGACCACCAGAGGTTAGGCAGCCTCCAGACCGCTATGGAGACTTCGTCTAAGGGGGGAAGAATTGACATGTCTCGCTTGAAGACGACGACGACGAATTGCGCGCGCGAATGCACTGGCGCTGTCACACGAGCGTAATTCTGGTGTCGAAAGTTAGCCATTTTGTGACTCCAACGCCTAAGCTGCGCTTTTTAAAGTGTTTATGTTTCCTTGTGTACAATAAATCGTCGGCAGCCACAAGTGGCTGTACAGACGTAACACATGGAGACATACCAGAATTGTGGCGAATTGGGCCTGTTGGTTGATCATCTTAAACACTTCGCAGCGCAGGAAAAACAGACACAAAGAAGACGACACCAGACACAACATACGAACGCTAACTACCAACAAAGGTTTACTGAACGTATATATACCATGCTCAAACACCGTCGCACATGCGCACACTACTTTCTTAGAAAGTACAACTCTTTATCTGAAAGGTGTACAGAGGGGGTGCTGACACATTCTGAACCCAATGAAGATATTTTTTCAGCTTCTATAATCTCGCGAGTGGGTCTATCACTACTTTTGCTGACAACAGTACACTGTGCGAAAAGAGGTTCACAGCCACAAAATCTACAATGCATTGCCAACCAGCCGTCACGTGCTGTTTTCATTACATTTAGCGCATGCTCTTTCAAACGTTCATTTAAACATCACCCTGTCTGCCCTATGTATTGTTTACCACAAGACAGCGGAATACTGTAAACTACATTGGTAGCGCAGGCAACAAATGAACCTTTGTGCTGTTTTTTGCAGCCTCGTTGAACACGAGAGCTCCTCTGATTACAGAGTTTAATGTTGTGGCATACGCTCGTATGTTGTCTGGTGTCGTCTTCTTTGTGTCTGTTTTTCCTGCGCTGCGAAGTGTTTAAGAAACATACCCACTGGCCCAAACTGCCTCGCTTTTTCGAATGACATACCTTGCGCTCTGAACTTTATAGTAGAGCCCTTTTGTTTGCTCTTTGTCAATGAATTAATGAACAAATGAATAAACTTTATTTAAAACTGATCCGCCAGTTTTCCTTTACTTTTTGTCTCTTCTACATTTCTTTGGCTGGATTTCTGTATCTCCGGATTTTTTTGTTTACTTCATGTGTGCAGAAAAAGTGAGTCATTACTAACGCCTGGAGGTGTTCATAGACGCTTGCATTTATTTTCACCAATGAAACTACCCCCACGGCAAAATCTTATAATATATCAGCTGACATGACGCTTGATAATACCAACCGCTCGCGACTAGTGTCTCCAAATGCCCTCTTCTGCTAATCAGTCTAACAAGATGCGTGGCTTTGTAACACGTCAGACTTAACGTTTCTGCGGCTGCAACAGGCCTTTCACAATCACGTGAAAGACGAAATTGCTTCCTATTGCGTGATCTGGGCGATTTTGAGTGCTGATAGATAAATTTAGTATTTTTATTTTCTGAAAGATAAATAGTATTGTAGTCAAGAGATCTGCGAAATATCGTCTCGTCAGATAAAAGTGTTGTTAAAATTAAAACAGGTTACTGACCACCGTAAAACAAAATCATGCATCGGAAACCGTACGGATGCGTTGTTCAGTAGCATGTTTCCTCCTTAAGTGTAATTAATTTCTGTGTATCAAAGTTTAACCCGGTAAATGTTCGCGAAGGTGTTGCGCCATCCTGATATTGTCACGTGGTTGTAACCGCAATAAAGCAAACGCAGCCGATGAGGATGGAACGCTTTGCTGAGCAAAGTTGTACCCAATAAAACAAGCAACACTCAAAATTCAGCGAGAGCGGCAAACGCAGACTTCAGTCAGCAGTAATCTGATCGTCTGTGGAACGCATCGGCTGATAGACATGAGTAAACGAACCTTCTAGCGCTATCGCTGGTGCTTGCGTTATGTCCCGAATAAACGAACCTTCTCGGCTCTTGCGCGTAATCATAACACAACAATCTGAAATGATCGCGAAGCTTCCCAAACATTGCGGCGTGACCTGCGCTGAGGGTGCAAATTGCTTTTGTGGCTGAAGCACAATCACAGATAAAAATGAGTTCAGTACGCTTGGCAATATCATTACATCACGTAGATAAGGTGGACTGAGACTAAGAAACACCCCTGACAGCCGTCGCTTCCAAGTGAATTTATGCAAGACCTGTTTTTGACTGAAGTAAGCCCCGCCACGGTGGTCTAGTGGTTATGGCACTCGACTGCTGACCCGAAGGTCGCGGGATCGAATCCCGGCCGCGGCGGCTGCATTTTCGATGGAGGCGAAAATGTTTGAGGCCCGTGTACTTAGATTTAGGTGCACGTTAAAGAACCCCAGGTGGTCGAAATTTCCGGAGCCCTCCACTACGGCGTCTCTCATAATCATATCGTGGTTTTGGGACGTTAAACCCCAGATATTATTATTGACTGAAGTAAGAACGCGAACTGAAAATCTACGTTGGCACGTGTACCTCTCACATGACACAAAAGCAAAATGATGAATGGGTTCAGATGGTGCTTCTGTGTATACATTGTGCTGTTTTTTATTGCAAATTCAACCGTACAGTTTTTTTACATGCGTGCAGGAAGTTCTCTGCGTAAAATATCTTATTGTTGTCTCTTTCTAGGCTAGCTCAGCGCTAAGCGAACACTCATCTAGGAATAATAATAAAAAGCTTTTTGGATCTCCTAATCTATAAAGCAGATACAGTTTCCTCTGTACATACTTTCTTTGCCCTTTGATCATCCATTAGATCACATGAAAAGAACCTGTCCATATTTAGGCAGTTTCATTAAAGGTACATCCCTGGTTGCTTTCGGTTCAGGTGGTCCCAAGCCGTGGCGAGGCATGGCCCAGGCCAATGATTCAGACGACAGGCCCGAACCTCATCCTGCTTCACCCAAGCACTTTCAGCTTCGTGTTCGTGGGTCCCGCTGGTGGTTGTGACGTGTCCGATAGGGCACTTAAGCGGTACCGCGATCACCTGCTCTTCAATGGCTGCGCGAAGACGGGAGGAGTGTCTGACAGCTTGCGATGGACAACTCGTCGCAACCATCCTGGTGGTGTGCCGGTGGCCGACATCAGCTCACTGCTCGTCCACCTCCGTGGACCATGTGAACACACCCCGCACCTCGACATGGACGAATCATGTGAGCTGCGTGCCTGCAGTGGGCGTACTTTCAGTCAACAACAAATATTTAGCGATGTGACGCAACACTACAGTGATTGCTGCTGTGTAAGCTAGTGAAGAGACATCACTAACTTACACAGCTATTGTACTGGAACGGCTACGTTAACCATGTACGCTAACTGTAGATATGAAGAACCCGTTATTATCCTGCGCTCTTTTCGTTTAGTAAGCACTGTATTCTCCAGAGAAGCTCGGTTAAACTTTGCAACTGGTTCTTTCCAGGAGCAAACGTCTTGAGAGCCTCAACTCACTGTGTTTCTATAGAAGGCCTGACAGCATGTGGCTTAGTGACAGTCATTGACTTTCACCCTTAGGTGCAAATGTCTCCATTCACATTACACCCACCCCTTCTTCACAGTATGCTAGCAAACTTGAAGGTCCCTATATATATTCTTAGCGTTTCCTTCATATCCGCTCACGTGGGAGGCCTAGGCCAAGAAACTTAAATTGCTGGTTCATAATAAAGTTTATTCCTCCTCCTCCTTCATATCCGCTCTCACACTCTCTTCCTATTTTCGTTCATGTGAAACCTAAGTTCGTGCATTACTTTTGTCTCGTAGATACTCTGCAACTGACGGCAAAGGCCCAGCCATCCCTGACGGCGGACTCGGTTTGGGGAATACTCCGGGGCCTGGAAACGTTCAGTCAGATTGTCTACCCTTACGACGGTACTCAGGTGGGAGGCAATGTTTCGAATAAGCAATGACGTTGGTATTCCCTAGTAAGCAAATCAGTGGAATCAATCAAAACTCGTTTTATGCTGGAAAAATATTGCATACACGGGAAAGCGTGGATGGAGAGACACCTTCTGTGCTACAGCTTTATTGTCTTCAGAAGCTGGCTCCGAGCTAGTTGTTACATTGAAATTTGAAACCAGTAAGCGCACGAAGACGGGGACAAGAAGACGACACACAGAGCGCTACAATTCAAAGTAATATTTATTGCAACACAAGCACGCCATACATGTAGTTCCTTCGCTCATCACATGGTAACAGCGCATGCTTGAGAGCTAGGCTATCGAATTTTTTCTTATTATTATTTTTCTTTTCTTTTTCTTACGATTAGAGACGTTGTTAATGTACGCACGTAAACTGGGTGATGAAACGAAAAAGCACTTGATACCATGCAACAAAAAGTTTTTTACAAAGCTCATGAATGCGCTCTCAAAGCCAGAATCGACCGTGTGAGAAAGCCACAGGCCGGCACTCTAAGAGTATACTCACTCATCCTCACTGACCCCAATTTTTAACGCAATAGTGTTTTATGCCGGGGTCCACCACGGCTCCACTGACGCATTTCCGTCTCGGATATGACGTTGTAAAATATAAAGACTAACATATGGCAAAGAAAAAACTAGAAGACAAAGTTCCGTCACCGGTAGTCGAACTTACGACCCCTCGATCCCCAGCTCACAGCGCGAAACGACTCGGCGACAGACGGCACGTTCTTCGTCATACTAACGGCGTGCTATTTATATACACCATTTGCCGGTGGCGGTACTCAAAGATCGGGGTACATCAGCGTGTTTTGTTATCACTAGCGAGATGGCGCGAATGGCTCGAAAGGCACGCTTTTAAGGTCGTCGCCCCACGCGTTGAGATGAGCTTGCGCCTCTACAGGGCGTGGTCGCTCGTGCGCCCGCACTTATCTTGTACGTCTTGCGTCCTCACCGCAAGCCTGCGTTGAAGTTACAGAGAGCACGAAGGCCACTTCTCTCACTGCAGCGGCCGCTTTTGCGAAAGAAGCGCGCTGCTCGCAAACAAATAAGTTACAACTGTGACAGTTCGCTTATCCTGTGTATACTTGTGTGTTCGTTTCGTGCATCCTCCATTGTATTTGACCAGCGCGCTTTAACTGTCGAGCTGTAACAGTTGTTAGTTCGCGCTCATCCTGTGTATGTTCGTTCCGTGCGTCTTTTCTGCTTCAGCAGCGCGTTGCAAGTTTCGAGCTGTTTGCCGTTCTTCGCGTGACATTACAACTTGTTGCTATAGCATTCATTCCTTCGCCCTCGGGGCGAAGGAATGAATGCACGTCTGTGAAGACACGTTTTACTTTCGTGTTATACCGATTCCCATTCATAGGCACTCACTTTCATACTCACCCATACTCACACTCATAGGCACTCACTGCATTCAACTCACGGGTATTCACCCTCATGTGCACTCGCTCGCGTTCATACTCACGCCCCCTGACACCCACTGATGCTCACTAACATTCATACTGAGGCCTACTCACACTCATAGGCAATCCCTCACGTTCATGCTCACACCTCACGCCCATTCTTACTCACTCGCGTTCATACTCACGCCCACTGACGCTCATAAGCACTCACTCAGGTTGACTCACGTCTACTCAGACCCATCGATACTCATTCCAGTTCATACTCACGCCAACTCACACTCATAAGTGTTCACTCACGTTCAGTAACGCCTCTCGCACTCATTGCTACTCACTCACGTTCATACTCACGTGCACTCACTCTCATACCTTCTCACCCACGTTTACACTCTCACCTACGCACACTCATAGCACAAGTCTATTCGTACGCACTCACGTTCACACTCACGCCATCTCACACTCATAAGCATTCACTCACCTTCATACTCACCCCTGCTCACGCCAATTGGTACTTACTCGCGTTCATACTCACGCCCACTCACACTCATAAGTACTCACATTCATAGTCAAGTGTAGTTATGGCCCACTTATAGCCCTCGCTCACGTTCATACTCATACCTGCTCGTACCCATCAGTACTCACTCGCCTTCAGTTCACACTCACAGCCACTCACATTGATAAGTACTCACTCACGCCTAATCACACCGGTGTTCGCGTTTATACTCACGCCTACTGCACTCGTAAATTAGGCTACCTTCATACTCATGTCTGCTCACATTCCTCGTCACTCATTCATACTCACATTCACGCCTTTGAAATGAGTGTACTCATGGAAGAACATGTCAAGCTTTCTGCTCTACTCACACTCACATGCGGCCCCTGACGTTCATATTAAAATAGATACCCGCTCACAAATACTCGCGGTATACACGTCTACTAGCTCCCATCTTCGATCATTCCACTCGCACCCACTCAACGTCGTCGGTTCTTATTCACGTCTGTCAGCCACACTGGACGTTTTGTATGCATTCGCATTTAGGATGACCTCTCAGATGTTCTCGTTATATCCGAACATGCAGATTTGCAATGGATATTAGGGACAAACAGCGGACGTTAACACTCGTTCAAGAGTAATGTCCAATGTATATGTTTTATACGGGATGTCTGCGGATTTTCGCCGTAGGTCGATATCCGGGAGCAGACACCAGCCTCGGTCAGAGCGGATTCTTGTGGAGCATTACATCGACTGTTCAGTAAATGCTCCTTAATTTGGATTTCACGGGACCGGAACAAAATGTTCGAATTAACCGAATGCCGATTTATCGAAAGTATCCAGAAAACATTAAACAAGTGTCTATTACAGCAATGCATTTGCATTTTCCCGATGAATACGTACATTCATGATTGTCACGACTCGGGGCCGAAGCAGAAGCTCCTCCTAAGGTGTGGCATGGGGGTTTGGCCTCTGGTGTATGGCTTGCACCAATCGCCGGGTATGAAGGAGTGAAGGGCCTTCTCTAATGAAAGGACAACAAGATTTAATAATGTGTCTAATCAAGGATAAAGATATTTCCAACGAACAGAACAGTTAACCTCAAATAAAGGCGGTCTAGTTATAGCTGAACTTCAATTGATGGCGCAAATGTTAAGACAGGAACGTAGAAGACACGTAAGACACGGACAAGCGCACACTCGCAACTAAATTTTATTCTTCCGAAAGCTTAGCTTAAGAACCCTCAAGCATGCGCACAACACCACAAAAGCAAAATCAACCTCTGATACCCCCGCTTGATCAAAACCTGTCCACCAAAAAACTATACTCATTTTGATAAAGAGTTATAGAAGGAACACTGACACACAGATCGCCAGCTTTCTGTATGTACATAGCCTCAGCCAATTCCCTTGCCACTTTATCTTTGCTTTTCCGCAAAATGCGCACGCTGCTCAGTAGTGGTTTACACGTGCAAACTTTACAGTGATGTGGCAAATGAGATCCGGTCCCATTCCTCATAGACAGGGCATGCTCTGCTAGTCGGTCATTAATACATCTGCCTGTCTGGCCGATATACATCCGGCCGCAACTCAAAGGAATCTTATAAATAACACCCGTAGCACATTCCATAAAGCGCGTCTTCTTCGTGTGTTCTTTCCCACACCCAGAGCTCTTATCTGACGACACACGAGCACAAATACCAGACAGTTTTTTCGGAGCCGAAAACACCACCGGTACATTATACCTAGAGGCCACATTTTTCAAACAATGAGATACCCTGTGAATGTAGGGAATGACGACGGGACGCCTATTTTTTGCATTCACTGGAGGAGCACCACTGACATCACGCCGTACTTTCTTCAATAAAGCCTCGCACACAGATCCTAAAAGCAATGAAGGGTAACCCGCGGAAACAAGTCTAGAAACTTGCAGTTCAAAGCTTTCTTGAACTGCATGTGAGCAGGACCTATTTAGAGCCATCTGCAAACTAGCAGTTGCTATCGCTCTCTTTACATTCTTCGAATGGGCGGAATGAAATGGCAAAAATTCTTTCTGAACACGAGGGTGATACATCCAACATACATGGTCTTCGTTAATCGTGAAAAGAATATCTAAAAATTGAAGTTTGTCACCAGCGGGGAGCTCATGAGTAAACCTGAGCCCTTGTCCTAAAGCCTTAAAAGTGTCTAGGACTTCAGTCACACACTCTGAATAAGCGCAACTTGGTAGTTTTGTCATAACAATAAAAATCATCAACAAAACGAAACACCTTCAGAACCTTGTCATTTAACAAAGCGGATTCCAGGTGTTGATCCATGTTAGAAAGAAAAATGTTGCACAGCACAGGCGCGACACATGAACCTATACAAATGCCTTTCTTTTGCACAAACAGTTGATCATTGAACGAGATGAACGTTGCGTCCAGGTAATATTCCAACAGTGCTAAAAAACTTTCTACTGGAACTGCAGCATTGTTCATAAAAGGTACCTCCCCATTCTTGTCAATGCATGACCGAACGGCCTTAAATAGCTCTGCATGGGGTACCGAGTAAAACAGCTCTTCCACATCTATCGAGAAGAAAAACCCTGCGGAGTGGTCATCTTCAAAAAACTTAATAACTTCATCTGAATTCTTAACCATGAAGGGATCGTCGAAAGCAAGACTGTTCAACTGCTCTAACAAATATCGACTGACTGTCACCTGCCATGACCTGTTCTCGCTGACAATAGCCCTAAACGGCATGTTAGGTTTATGAGTTTTCACGTTGAAAAAAATCGAAAGCTTGTCTCCTTTGCACTTACTAATGTCCTTTGCCAACTTGGGGAGGCCATGGTCGTTGCACAAGGCAACAGCCCGAGCCTTCACCTTGGACGCACACACCTGCACACGTCTGAAGTTCTTTTCAACAGCCTCCGCCGCCTTGAGGTCGAAATGTCCTTTTGTCATTAGGGCTATTGTCAGCGAGAACAGGTCATGGCAGGTGACAGTCAGTCGATATTTGTTAGAGCAGTTGAACAGTCTTGCTTTCGACGATCCCTTCATGGTTAAGAATTCAGATGAAGTTATTAAGTTTTTTGAAGATGACCACTCCGCAGGGTTTTTCTTCTCGATAGATGTGGAAGAGCTGTTTTACTCGGTACCCCATGCAGAGCTATTTAGGCCGTTCGGTCATGCATTGACAAGAATGGGGAGGTACCTTTTATGAACAATGCTGCAGTTCCAGTAGAAAGTTTTTTAGCACTGTTGGAATATTACCTGGACGCAACGTTCATCTCGTTCAATGATCAACTGTTTGTGCAAAAGAAAGGCATTTGTATAGGTTCATGTGTCGCGCCTGTGCTGTGCAACATTTTTCTTTCTAACATGGATCAACACCTGGAATCCGCTTTGTTAAATGACAAGGTTCTGAAGGTGTTTCGTTTTGTTGATGATTTTTTTATTGTTATGACAAAACTACCAAGTTGCGCTTATTCAGAGTGTGTGACTGAAGTCCTAGACACTTTTAAGGCTTTAGGACAAGGGCTCAGGTTTACTCATGAGCTCCCCGCTGGTGACAAACTTCAATTTTTAGATATTCTTTTCACGATTAACGAAGACCATGTATGTTGGATGTATCACCCTCGTGTTCAGAAAGAATTTTTGCCATTTCATTCCGCCCATTCGAAGAATGTAAAGAGAGCGATAGCAACTGCTAGTTTGCAGATGGCTCTAAATAGGT
>NC_051182.1:10111603-10136840 GCF_013339695.2 Rhipicephalus sanguineus | reverse complement strand
CGGTAGCTATCAGGGGCGTAGCCAAGGGGGGGGTTGGGGGGGCTCAACCCCCCCCGAAAGTTTTCAGTTTTGCTTGCGTATATATACACGCACACATACAAACGCACGCACGAACATACTTAAAGTATGGTTGAACCCCCCCCCCCCCCCGAAAAAAATTTCTGGCTACGCCCCTGGTAGCTATGGAAAAAAAACTGGCTTTGAGTAACTATTGAAGGGCAAAAATGAAATAAGGAGGGAGGAATTTTACGATAATTCAAGGGGAAGCGCTGTACTGTTTGAAACGATATCGGATTGCCTTAGAACGCGTAGTTATAAAGCGAGATTCAGTAAAGAAGAGCAATGCACATGCTGCGGGGAAGATAAGGAAACGGCGGAGCATGTTCTGATTGAATGTGGAGATATCCACCCAGGTGTACGTTTGGGCACGAGCCTACATGGAGCCTTGGGTTTTAGGGACAACAATGGAAAGCTGATCACACCCGCGATTGAAATAAGTAAGAGACGGTTAGAGTATTGGTAGCAGAAAATTAGAGAGAAAGAACAAAAATAAATATTGGTAAAAAAACAAGGACAGTTTGCCGTAAAGGGCAGAGAACTGGGCTGAGAATTTGTTTTTTTTTATTTCCTGTAGTAAGATAGATTTTATCGAAGTAGAGGCATTAGGCCAACATAAAAAAAAAGAAAACAGGAAAGAGATTTTTTTGTCCAGCCAGGTGGCACACTTGTCACCGCCCCGTTATAAAGGGTTCGCTCATAGCATCCATTCATCCATCCATTCTAATACATGGGCCCTATAGGGAGTATGCACTGAAACTGAGCCGCAATGTGGCGCTGCGCTGCACCGAGCTGGGCGCCATTTTTGCGGTTCTCTTGCAGCAGCCGACCCACGCTTGCTACTGTGTTTGCTGTGTGTACGCGCTAGGTGTTGTGTGCTGTTTCCTTGCCTTCCGTGTACTCGCGCGTTTCGTTAACAATAGTACGGGGTTGGAACTGCCCCCTACCACTGCGTGTTGCATGGACTAGTAAAAGTGCCCAAGCCGCAGGACGTTGTTGCGCGTCGAGCTGCGTCAATCGGCTATGGTGAACTGCGCTGTTTACGGTTGCTCCAACCGCACAAGAAACAGCCCCAACGACGAGAACTTTCAACGGGTAGGGTTCTATGTCGTGCCGAAAGTTATATCAGGACAGTGTGCGAAGACAACGGAGCTGTCGTCAAAGCGGAGAGCTCTATAGCTGAGCAGAATTCGTCGCGAAGACCTGGACGAATCGGCGACGCACTACCGCGTTTGCGGGGCGCATTTCATCACAGGTGAGCGCGACAGCAGCATAAAATGCATCTCCTCGGCGTTATATTTTACGTACAGCACTGCAGCGTACGTTCCATTTCAGGAAGACCAGCTTATTCGATGGACGAGGCCTATCCCGACTGGGCGCCGAGCCTCAATCTCGGCTACAAGTCCACAACGCACGCTAAAATAAGCGTGAGCAACAGGTGCGAATTGTTCTTTTACGCCGTTAAGCGAGTGATTGTGAACTAATTTATTTCAGGTACGAGCGACTCAAGCAGCGGAGGCGCGTTAGTGCAGCCAATGTGTTGCAGTTAAAAGAACGAGATGAGAGCGCCAGCACAAACGCCGTGCCCGCGGCACGAATGGCTGCAGAGATTTCTGACAGTACGAAGGCATTACTTTAAGTCATTTCTTCTTGCTTTTATTTCGCTTGGTTTTCGCACTGGTCCAAGCCTAAGCTTTGCTTTATTAAAAAACCCTGCATTGTGCGCCTGCAGATAAACATACTCGAGCCAGCACACATTACCCCAGTGCACAACATTAAATTAAGGGGATTGAGATCTCTTTGGGCACAACCTGCAGTGTGCGTTCTTGCTTCCTTACAGATTATGGCGTCCTTTTCTTGCGCAGGTGACGAAGAATTCTCCTCTTCAGAAAGGCCGGCGGTGCCACACATTCGAGGTCATGGAAGTAAGCTTAGCAAAAACTTACTCTGTCTTACTAAAGCGAGTATGGAACTGCTGAGCATTTCTTTTTTCAACTTTTTTCCTGTGAATTCTCACAGCCAGTCAGATGGACTGCTGATAGTAAAGGTGCATACAAATGCAACATAATATTGTCACGTGGTCGTGACGTCGACGAAGACAGCAGTCGGCGTTTGCAGGACGAAACTGTTTATTTGGCCGAACTTGTGCCGGAAAATGAGAACTAGAACTACAGCAATACACGCTGTACAAATATAGCGGCGAACAGGGCGTCGTCCGTCGATCAACTGACAAGCGGTCAATCGCGTCGGCTTTTATACAGGCGGTATCGAACTTTCCAGCAATATCGCTGGTGGCGGCGTTATCTCTAGACAAAGCTGGAACGTTCGCGTGCGGGGCGCAATCTTAACAGAACGATCTACTATAGACGTGAAGCTTCTCGAACAATGCCTCAGCGTTGATAACCGTCCCTGCCGGTCAAGCCCGAATATATCAAAACAAGACAAGAAGTGGGCGTGGCATTGCCCCCCTCTGAAAAAGCATCGTCCCGATGCTTGTGAAAGAACATAGAAGAGAGAAAAAAAAACAAGTGCATACAAAAATAAATTACAATAACAAAGGAAGAAAAATAGAGTCCCCAGGTTCGCTAACGCGCAAAAAACGGCTTAAGGCGCACGACATGGACGACTTCAGGTCGTGCGCGGCGTCGCTGGGAGTTCGTAATGCCGTCCGGGATCACCTCGTAGTCAAGAGCGCCGAGGCGTCGAAGAACCTTGTATGGCCCGAAGTATCGCCGAAGGAGTTTTTCGCTAAGCCCACGTCGGCGTATCGGCGTCCAGACCCAAACACGGTCGCCGGGCTGGTATTCCGCGAAGCGTCGTCGAAGATTGTAGCGACGGCTGTCGGTGTGCTGCTGGGTCTTGATGCGCAGGCGGGCGAGCTGTCGAGCTTCTTCGGCACGTTGTAAGTAAGCGGCGGCATCGAGGTTTTCTTCGTCGGTGACGTTGGGTAGCATGGCGTCGAGCGTCGTCGCCGGGCTCCTTCCGTAGACCAACTTGTACGGAGTCATCTGCGTCGTTTCTTGGACGGCCGTGTTGTATGCGAAGGTCACATACGGAAGGATGGCATCCCACGTCTTGTGTTCGACGTCGACATACATGGCCAACATGTCGGCGATGGTCTTGTTTAGCCGCTCGGTCAGGCCATTTGTCTGTGGGTGGTACGCTGTGGTCCGGCGGTGGCTTGTTTGGCTGTATCTCAGTATTGCCTGAGTTAGGTCAGCAGTAAACGCCGTACCTCTGTCGGTGATGAGAACTTCTGGGGCGCCATGACGCAGGACGATGTTCTCAACGAAGAACTTCGCTACCTCGGCGGCACTGCCTCTAGGGAGGGCCCTCGTCTCGGCGTAGCGGGTGAGGTAGTCTGTAGCTACGACGATCCATTTGTTTCCGGTATTGGACGTCGGGAACGGACCCAGTAAGTCCATCCCGATTTGCTGGAACGGCCGTCGAGGTGGCTCGATAGGCTGCAGAAGTCCGGCTGGCCTAGTGGGCGGTGTCTTGCGTCGCTGACAGTCCCGGCAGGTCTTCACGTAACGAGTGACGTCGGCGGAAAGGCGCGGCCAGTAGTACTTCTCCTGTATTCTTGCTAGCGTGCGAGAAACACCCAGGTGTCCAGCCGTCGGGTCGTCGTGCAGAGCCTGGAGGACCTCTGGCCGCAATGTCGAGGGTACCACGAGAAGGCTATCGGCTCGAAGCGGTGAGAAGTTCTTCTTTAGGAGAACACCGTTGCGCAAGAAAATGACGCCAGTCCCCGCGTGAATACCTTCGGAACAACGGTGGTCCTGCCCTCGAGGTATTCCACAAGGCCCCTGAGTTCTGGATCCGTTCGCTGTCGTTCGGCGAAGTCGTCGGCATTTATGATTCCCAAGAAGGAGTCGTCCTCCTTGTCGTCCTGCGGCGGTGGGTCGACGGGGGCGCGAGACAGGCAGTCAGCGTCGGAGTGTTTCCTTCCGGACTTGTAAACGACGGTAATGTCGAATTCTTGAAGTCGTAGGCTCCACCGTGCGAGGCGACCTGAAGGGTCCTTCAAGTTAGCTAGCCAACACAATGCGTGGTGGTCGCTCACAACTTTGAAGGGCCTGCCGTAGAGGTAGGGGCGAAACTTGGATGCAGCCCAGATGATCGCTAGGCACTCCTTTTTCTGTTGTGGAATAGTTCGTTTCTGCCTTTGATAGCGACCGGCTAGCATAACTGATGACCCTTTCCTGCCCGTCAGTCTTCTGCACAAGGACGGCGCCGAGTCCTACGCTGCTTGCGTCGGTGTGGATTTCCGTATCGGCGTATTCGTCGAAATGTGCTAGTATAGGAGGCATCTGAAGGCGTCGTTTCAGTTCTTCAAATGCTTCGATTTGCGCCGTTTCCCACTTGAATGGCACGTCGGTCTTCGTGAGGTGAGTTAGCGGTTCGGCGATTCGTGAAAATTCCTTGACAAAGCGCCTGTAGTAGGCGCACAAGCCGAGAAAACGGCGCACGGCTTTCGTGTCGGTGGGGGGCGGAAAGGCAGCGATGGCAGCTGTTTTCCGCGGGTCTGGGCGAACACCACCCTTGCTGATCACGTGACCCAAAAACAGCAGCTCCTCGTATGCAAAGCGGCACTTTTCAGGCTTCAAGGTGAGGCCAGAAGTCTTGATTGCTTGTAGTACAGTGTCAAGGCGCCGGAGGTGTTCGTCGAAGCTTGAGGCAAACACAATGACGTCGTCCAAGTACACAAGGCAGGTCTGCCACTTCAGTCCAGCCAGCACGGTGTCCATAACGCGCTGGAACGTCGCAGGTGCCGAGCAAAGACCAAAGGGCATAACCTTGAACTCGAAGAGGCCGTCTGGTGTTATAAAGGCAGTCTTCTCTCGGTCTCTCTCGTCGACTTCGATTTGCCAATAGCCGGTCTTGAGGTCCATCGACGAAAAGTACTTTGCGTTGTGTAATCGATCCAGGGTGTCGTCAATCCGGGGAAGGGGATACACGTCCTTCTTTGTGACTTTGTTCAGGCGACGATAATCGACGCAAAAAACGGAGAGTCCCATCCTTCTTCTTCACTAGCACCACGGGGGATGCCCACGGACTCTTCGATGGCTGAATGATGTCGTCGCGTAGCATTTCGTCGACCTGTTTCTTCACGGCGTCCCGTTCCCGCGTCGAAACCCGGTAGGGACTCTGACGGAGTGGTCGAGCATTTTGTTCTGTTATAATGCGGTGCTTAGCAAGGGGCGTTTGTCGGACCCGCGATGACGACGAGAAACAGTCCTTCTTTTTCTGCAGAAGGCATCGAAGCTGTTGCTGTTGGCGAGCGGGAAGATTTGGGTTTACGTCGAAGGGTGGCTCAGCTGTTGGGGTAGTCGTCGAAGCTTCGTCGTAATCCGAAAAGGCAAATGCATCGCTGACGGCCAAGATTTCTTCGATGTATGCAATCGTCGTGCCCCTGCTCAGGTGTCTGTATTCTTGGCTGAAGTTCGTTAGCATCACGCTTCCTTTTCCTTCATGCAACCGAGCAATGCCCCTTGCAACGCAAATGTCGCGGTCTAGTAGCAAACGCTGATCGCTCTCGATGACACCTTCGATGTCTTCAGCTTTTTCGGTGCTGACGGGAATTATGATGCTGGAGCGAGGCGGGATGGTAACTTGATCCTCGAGCACGTTCAGTGCATGGTGACATGGATTCGTATCCGGCGGTGTCGTTTTGTCCAACGATAGGGTTATCGACTTGGTTCTTAAGTCAATGACGGCGCCATGATGGTTTAAGAAATCCATGCCAAGTATGACGTCCCTGGAGCAGTGTTGCAAGATTGCGAAACTCGCAGGATACGTGCGATTATTGATCGTAACTCTTGCTGTGCAGACTCCAGACGGCGTTATTAGATGGCCTCCAGCGGTACGGATTTCGGGGCCTTCCCAAGCAGTCTTAACTTTCTTCAACTTCGTGGCGAAAGGCCCACTGATGACGCAATAGTCGGCTCCAGTGTCGACGAGAGCGGTGACGTTGTGGCCGTCAATGAGAACGTCGAGGTCGCTAGTTCGTCGTCTTGCGTTGCAATTGGGTCGCGGCGTCGGGTCACGGCTGCGTCGGTTTGTTCCGCTGCTTCGACGTGGCGTCGTCAGTTCTTCCTCAGGCCGTGAAGTTTCGACGTCAGGGCTTCGTTCGTCTTGCGGCGTGTTCTTTAGATTTCGTTGCGGCGTCGTCGTCGGCGGCGGAGGATCTTCGGTAGTTCGTCGTACAGCAACCGCACCTCCATCGGTTGCTGCCCTTAGTTTTCCGGATACGGGCTAGGTGACCGGCCCCGGTTTGGGCCAGTGTACTGCCGGCGGTGCGGAGACATGTAGCGGCCGGGCGACGGCGAGCGGGAAGGTCGTCGTTCTTGCCAGTGTGTTCCGGTGAGGTAGTCGTCGATGTCCCGAGGCCGCTCGCCTGGCTGCGGGCGCGGCGCGTTGACGGCGAATCCTCGAAGGCCCATCTGTCGGTACTGGCAGCGGCGGTATGTGTGGCCGGCTTCCCCGCAATGATAGCAGAGCGGTCGGTTGTCAGGGCACGCCAAACGTCGGTCTTTCGAGGGGCGCATGGTTGTCCTCTCGGCGGGCGGTATGGCGTCGGTGGTGGTGGCGGCGGTGCCTGACGTCGGAACTGCGGCGGCGGCGCGGTGTCTTGACGCGGGCGAGGAGGGGCGGCGTTGCGTCGGGCTGCAGCAGCATAGCTCATGGCTTGCGGCTGAGGCAGTGGCGGTTCAAGGTTGCCCTGGGACTGTTGGATTTCTGATCGAACGACATCTGCGATCAAGTCCACTTGAGGCTGCGCCGAAGGTAAGAGCTTGCGAAGCTCCTCCCGCACGATCGCTCTGATCGTTTCACGCAGGTCGTCGGAGCCGATGGCATGAACAGCTGGGCTGTCTTGAATCAATCGGCGATTATATTGGCGGTTACGCATTTCCAGCGTCTTCTCAATCGTGGTTGCCTCTGAGACGAATTCTTGGACCGTCGAGGGTGGGTTCCGTATCAGCCCAGCGAAGAGCTCTTGCCTTACTCCTCGCATGAGGAAGCGGACTTTCTTGTCCTCGGGCATGGCAGCGTCAGCGTGGCGAAACAGTCGGGTCATTTCCTCTGCGAAGATGGCCACGCTTTCGTTTGGTAGTTGCACCCGTGTCTCCAGCAAGGCTGCGGCCCTTTCTTTTCTGACGACGCTTGCAAACGTCTGCAGGAAAGCGCTCCGAAAGGCGTCCCAAGTTCGAAGAGTCGACTCCCGGTTCTCAAACCAGGTCCTTGCTGCGTCTTCAAGGTAAAAGTAAACGTGCCGCAGCTTGTCCGCGGAGTCCCAGTTGTTAAATTTTGAGACCCTTTCGAAAGTCTCGAGCCAGGTGTCCGGGTCTTCGAATGACGACCCGCGGAAGGTTGGCGGCTCCTTGGGCTGCCGGAGTAGGATCGGCGCAGGCTGCACGGGGTCGGTCATCGTCGCTGCGGTGGGTGTTGGGACCTTGGGCTGCCTGGTTTGTTCGGGAAGGAGCCCGTGCTCTGGCTGCAGTCCCTTCTGCCTGCGGCTTGTTCGACGATCCGGGTTTTCTTTGCTGTCGTCCTCCTCGCGGCTTGGGCTTGGGTCAGCGCTTCGCGGGGGCGTCCGGATCATGGAAGAAGCAGCACCTCCACCAGATGTCACGTGGTCGTGACGTCGACGAAGACAGCAGTCGGCGTTTGCAGGACGAAACTGTTTATTTGGCCGAACTTGTGGCCGGAAAATGAGAACTAGAACTACAGCAATACACGCTGTACAAATATAGCGGCGAACAGGGCGTCGTCCGTCGATCAACTGACAAGCGGTCAATCGCGTCGGCTTTTATACAGGCGGTATCGAACTTTCCAGCAATATCGCTGGTGGCGGCGTTATCTCTAGACAAAGCTGGAACGTTCGCGTGCGGGGCGCAATCTTAACAGAACGATCTACTATAGACGTGAAGCTTCTCGAACAATGCCTCAGCGTTGATAACCGTCCCTGCCGGTCAAGCCCGAATATATCAAAACAAGACAAGAAGTGGGCGTGGCATTATGATCTGCAAATGGAGAAACTGTTTAGTCTGGCCATCTAGGCCTGTGCATGCAAGCAAACTTCGTTGTTGCACGAGTTCCACCGAAGGCTTCACTTTCCAACTACAATGTTTCCCTTGTACGTATTTTCATTGCGCAGCTGCTGAAGACCCTTCATGCCTGCCATGTCCAGTACTGGAAGACAATGGAGCAACAGTCCAGTGCCATCCGCAAGCGGATTTGCAAAATAATCAAGCTTCTGCATGTGAGCAACAGTTTTCTCTCTGGAGCTTCAAAAGTTCATTTCCCTCAATGTCATTAAGATTTGGGCCTAAGTACTACGAACACATGTAAAGACATTAATGTGCTTGTTTGAGATAAATCCCATAATGTGGAAGCATGTTGAAGACGTGGAATGAAAATTTTAATATCGGTATGGATGAAACATTCACGAACAGAAGATGTCGTTGGAGCCACCGTTTTAACCAGCAGACTTATCTAAAGAAAATTCCACTTGTCAAAATGCTGGCTCCAGCCACAGTTCACTAATCTTTCATCTCTTCAAGCTTCCATCTTCCCCTTGAACTTCCACGCTTGGGTGTGAAAAATTATGGATGCATTTTCCTGCAATGGCTGGCTGAGTGTATAACAAATAAGATAGTTCCGGGCCCTGCTACCGTTTTATCTGTAGGAAATACCGTAACATCACGGCAAGAGAGCCTGAAGCCAAGTCATGTGGAGCAGCTTGTGTTTCTGCGTGACAATTTGTAGTCTTTCAGTAGCAGTCACTCATCACGATATGTGCTCGAGAACATGAGCAGATTTCATTTCTTTATTTCAATTTTCAACAAAATCTTTTGTATTCGATTCAAGTTTTTGGCCACCACGGCTGGCACTCTTGGATTCAACATGAAATTTCACTGTTCGCACACCCCTAGTCAAAGGTGTTTGCAAGTGAACATGCTGAAGCAAGCAGCAATGCTGTACATGTAGTGTTCACTCATGTGCTTTCTCTTTCATATTACCATCACATGTTCAATTTACCCTGCAGGCATGACAGACAAAGAAGTGACAGCTGACCTTCTGTCATCTCACATCTCTTCACTGGAGGAGGAAAACCGCCGCCTTCATCAGGACCTGGCTAATGCGCGCAGCCGCCTGGCAATGGCGGTCCCAGACAGGGATGTGCTCCGCAGCAATCCAGACATGGTTCTGTTTTACACAGGGCTGCCACATTACTCAGTTTTAGAGGCTGTTTACAGTCGGGTTGAGCCTCATGTAAGGCACACATTACGCAACCGCCTGGACAAATTTCAGGAAATGGTTGTTTTCCTAATGAGGTTAAGACTTAACCTCCACTTACCGGACCTTGCGTAGAGGTATTTATTTCGGGCAACAGCCATCCCTATATTTAATTGCGATGTTCACCATGCAGGAGTGTACAAGTGAGCATGCTGGTGAACTTTATTGCGTCAGCTTGGATAAAAATGATTGGCACATTTAACTTGGCAGTTTTATCTTGCAGGTTTCGCGTTCACCAGTCTACCGTAACATGACAGTAGAAAAATGGCTTGACGCTGCATACATTGGGCTCAACAGTCTGAGAAAATGGCCTGAACGCGAAGCCTACAAAGAACAATGCCAATGGCATTTCAGGAAACATTTGGCAAAAAAGTAGTCGTCATTCTCGATCGTTTTGAGGTCTTTGTGGACAGACCTTAATCCATGGAACCGAGATCATTAACATGGTCCACATACAAACATGGAAACACCGTAAAGTGCCTCATTGGTATTGCCCCACAAGGTGTAATTACCTATATATCAAGAGGGTGGGGTGGACGCGCCAGTGATAAGATGCTCACAGAATCGTGCGGCATTCTCGATAATCTACTGCCTGGCGACTCTGTGCTAGCAGACAGGGGTTTTTTTGATCTCTGATGCTGTAGGCATGTGTGGGGCAAAGTTGGAAATTCCAGCCTTCACCAAAGGGAAGCCTCAGCTTACTGCTTATTCTGTTGAGGCCACACGTAGGCTAGCGAATGTTTGCATTCATGTGGAAAGAGTTATTGGGTTAGTCAGGAATAAGTATTCTATTTTGAAAAGTACTCTTCCCACTGAATTTTTGGAAGCAAAGGTGTCCGACGGCAGAAAAGTCTGCACACTTGACAGGGTTGTGTTTGTTTGTGCCGCACTTGCCAACCTGAGCGACTCTGTCGTACCATTTGACTGACACGTGAGCTGTCACAAAATGTTTGTAAATGTACAGTGCTTTCACAGCTTCTTGCAGTCATTGCAAAACCATTTCCGCGATTTCGGTGCCCTTTTCAGGTTTACGCACTGGAAATGAAACCACTGCCGAGTGCAATGCTTTCCATCGCACCTAACCATGTCTCCATACTCCGGTTGCTCACAGTAGCAATATTTATCATTCTCGCTGCCTGCACTGTGCTCGACTGCTGCTTCTTCAGCAGCAGTGGTCCAATAGCGAAAACAAAGTTCAGGCAGAAGAATGTGCTCAAAATATGATGTGCATTTAGACACCATTTTTTGCAGAGCTCCTCATCAACAGTTATCCTTTCAATAAAAAGGTCTTTCTGTGTCCATACTACAAAATCACAGTAGCTTCTCTTGCAAACATCTGCATCATTACTTGCTTGAAGTAGTGATGGTTTCTTGACAGCTTTGCATCGGTGCCATCGTTTACAAGATACGACCGTTCTCTCTGTGGAATTTCATGAATAAGTGCGTCTTTTGCACTGTATGGACATTTTGTCTCCAGAAGGCCGTCTCCACAGCAATTACAGTGCACGAGGCCACCTGGAGTCGCAGCCAAAAATGGGCGCTCTGAGCTTATGTGAAGCCCAGATACCTGGCACTTAAAGCCTATATGGTGCTTCTGCATTTCCTCCATGTAAGCTGTCCTTGCAGCAGCTTCTTTCTTTTTTCCCCATTCAGTTGCCGCAGTTTGGAACTTGCAATCCTCCGGGTAGCATAGTCTCTTCAGCAGGCTCTTTGAAGGCTCGGTTAACGATGTCGCAAATACTGCTCCAGCATTTGACGCTGTGATGCGTCCAGTTCTAAACTGATGCCATTTCTATGATGCTGACTGCGCCTTTGTCTGCTTCTCGATCAAAGCACACACCTGCAGGAAATAAAAAACAAGCATCTGCATTATTACCCTTTGTGTTGCTTTTTAATTCTGTAATACTGTCGGGCAGCACATATTGCTTTGCTTAAATTAGCATTGTACAGTGAAACCTCGGTGATACGAATCTCACGGGACCACCAAAAATATTCGTATCATCCGAAATTCGTATCACCATAAAGCATGGAAAATTAGCATGCGACGAAAGAAAGCTGGCGTACATTTTCATTTATTGTTTTTCATGGCCGCAGTAACGTCAGGAAGAACCCTGAATGACTGTCAGTTAAGTTTTTAGATGTCGGCAGTAATATCAGCACTCGTAAATATACGGCTCGTACGCGCGTACTTAATGAACCAGGTGCGTTGTGACCCACGACAGCAATAGCCCCTTCCAAATTTTAGAATGTTTTTTTTTTTGCATAACACTGGAGCACTGCAGCGAAAGCAACGAAACAAGCGCTTTGACGCGATGCATCAAGGCCACAAAATTACAGAACCACGGTCCTGTGTTATGATTTTGTTATCGGGGAGATGTTGGGGATGTTTTTTGGGGGGATTTACGGCCGTGCCCGCACAAGTGCAACCTCGACGGTCGCGCATGTTGACGTTGTGAGGCCTGACTCCTTCGCGACGACCGTGCTCGCCTTCCTTCGGTCCTCGTCCACCTTTCATAGGAAATCTGATGCACGAGGCAGGCACGTGTAAACACAGTACAACGACAGCAGCCCGTGTCGACGCTTTAGAAAAAAAAAGCATAGCGCTAAAGGCCTCTGTAATCTAAACGCAAAGGCACACGGGCACATAACAGCCACAGAGATCCGCGCACACAATCTCGGAGGCCGTGACGCGTCTCTGAAGGTCTATTCTGACCGTAAGAAAATTGTTTTTCTTACACCGTGATTCTGACGATTCGGCGGTGCGGCGCGCAGGCCCAAGCTTGCGTTCCCGCGCTCGCACGTGCTTGGCGCGTGTTCCGCGACAGCGCGGACATCACCTCTTCGCACCTGGGCGGTAACGTACGTTCGTATCAAACGTCGCTGGGTAAAAATCGGTTCGCAACAACCGTACTTCATTACATTGCAGGCCAATGGGCCTTGGCCGGGACCAACAAAAAATTCGTATCACCCCGAAATTCGTGTGAGCTGTGATCGTATCACCGAGGTTTCACTGTAAATAGATACATGACTGCAGGGCACATCACAACAAAAATTCAGGCAGATACCACACGTTTGGGGAATAGATCTCATGCAAAGCAGTCTGAAAGCAGCTGCATATCTCGCACTTTGAACGAAGTCTCATGAAGTGGATCGACTGCCTTTGTGTAATTTGAGTAATGAACTTGTCACAGGCATGCACATTGACTGCACCATAGGCGTGCGCACAGGGGGGGGGGCGGTCGCCCCCCCTAATCACCTAAGAGGGGGGGTGCGAAAGTTGCCCCGTACATTGAACCTTCTAGTCACCTAAGAAGGGGGGGCGCGAAATCTGCCCCATACATTGGCTTAGTAAGGTGGGGTGGGGGGTGCTGCAATGAACCTTCGCCACCCCTGATGGGGAACCCTGCGCACGCCTATGGACTGCACTGTCGTCTAAATGGTAGTTTATTTTCTGATTTAAGGGTATGTTACAGCACAGATGTCACTTTTATGAAAGTAAAGTGTAAGAAGGCGTATTCCTGCAGGGGCGAGCAACAATGGACGATAGCTTGTTGAGTCACAGCATCATATGAAACTGTCTGTGTGCTATGCAGAATTTCCACCTGTACTAAACTGTCTTTCTCTTGTTCAAGCCATGCTAAGTGTGCTATAAAGATTTTGATGTCTATAATAGGGTAACAAATCTTTGGGGGAGTGCAGTTTTGATGATAATCTTTTTCCTACCCATATATATGTGTTCGGTATTTTACTAATAAACATTTAGTTAGACAGTGCCTGTGTCGTAGTCTCTTTTTCTTGTCTGCATTCTATTTCCATTAGTCGTCATTAAGTTTTGGTGCTGATTTTCGCTGTCCACACCATCGTGGCGGGCCTTGGACTCCTGGTCTTATCGTTGGTGGAGCCACCAACTTGATCGGGGAAGGGGGGGGGATTCTCTGGCTCTTTAGATCTGAGTTCCTCAGGAGTGAAATAAATTTCTTGTCATGTCATGTGCTGGGTTGGTACAGACTGTGCATCAGCTGTGGCACATACCGAAGTACTAGATACCTTGTTGGGATGCGGGTATATGTCACACGTGACTTTGGGAAACAGCTTCATGACATATGCGACAGGCATGTCATTTATGTCGTGACCTGTCAATCATGTTGGTCATGCATTCGTCGTTTTGCACCAACTTTGGTATTTACCAAATTAAGGAGATGACCACGAGAGTGCCCAGATGTGCAAGTTAAATAAAAATGGTCACAGAACCTTTGATTTGCAACGATATTCTCCACATTCAATAAATTTTAAGCAAACTACATGCAAGCTAAAATGAGGTTGAGAAACAATAATAAAGCTTACGCCAGGCTCGACTGAGAGGTTCTCGAAGACCTTACGGTACTCTACCTGTACATCTTCCCAGGAGCTTGGGCACTCGTTCTTTCACAGATTGCGCAGGAGCAGTCTTGGGTATTTCATTCCCAAGGGAATGTAGCTGTCGGCGAATTTTTCTTTAAGCGAGAGAAGTGCTGGCCTACCCTCAGATTTGCTTAGTGATGCGAAAAACTTTAACAACTCGTCCTCCCTGGGCTTGGTTGCTGCAACACTTTTTGGGCTGCGTGGTTCAGCATCGGTGTGATCCAGGCGGCGTTTCTTCATTGCAGAAGATGCAAAGTCCATCTCTGCCACTGGTCGGCATTCCAGATTGGCAAGATGCGGTGGCAGCCATGCATTCTGTCCATCCGTGCATGATCGACCATCCCGGCGTGTCACTGCTGCCTCCAAGTAAAAGAGCACTGCTCCAACGTGTGAGCACGCCTCGCCAAGGCCAGCCATGCACGTGCAGTGCGCGCACAGAACTTCACCATCAGGCTTGATTAGTAGCCACGGCAGCAGCGGTTTTTCTTTAAACGCTTGTGAGTGGCGGACCTGCGCAGATAGTAAGATAAATCAGTGTTCAGCGCGTGCGATTAGACTTTTAGAGGACTACTTCAAGCCAGGGGAGCCGCCGGGGGGGGGGGGGGGGGTGCTGGAGCTGCCCCTAAATTTCTGCCTGCCCCCTCGAGCAAACATGGTCAAAACACAACGCATATGTTCCCTGCCCCCCTGAAGGAACTTTCTTGTCTTCGGTGCCCCCCTCCCTTAGCATCAAAATCCTGGCGCCGCCCCTGCTCCAAGCGCTAAAAACACGCGAAACACAGCGACAACTTGGCTGCCCATCTAGTGATAGCGGCAAGAAAGTGCGATGGGCTGGGCGCCACATCAGCGACTGATGGCATGCTTTACCACTTTAGCACCCGATCACTAACTTTACGGATACCTAGAACAAGCCGTTAAGTCGGGAACATGCGGTACAATATGTACAGCCTACCTTTGAAACAACGACGATGTTGCCATCACGAAGAGTTTTCACCCTTTGTGGCTCCACGAGGCCGCTTGTGACATAATTGTGAGCCTCCAAGGATTTGTAGCTCTTAAGCTGCTCCCGCGTCACGAAACTTGTCCCGTGAACAAGATAATCGTTGATATCCGCACAGTCTACGCTGGGATAGCAGCCAACATCTTTCGTGAACTGGTCATCGGAAAGCGCCAAGGGGTCGTCGCTACCGCATTTTGCGACTTTGATGTGGTATCTCCTGCGCTCGGGATCAGACAGCGACTTGGCGTAGTCGCTGAGCAGCATCTTTTCACTGCAGCAACACGGCGATCGCTTGCACAGCCAGGCAAATGACTAGATCCGTGCAACACGCAGTGGTAGGGGACAGTTCCAACGCCGTACTATCGTTAATGAAACGCGCGAGTACACGGCAGGCAAGGAAACAGCACACAACACCTAGCGCGTACACACAGCAAACACAGTAGCAAGCGTGGGTCGGCTGCTGCACGAGAACAGCAAAAATGGCGCCCAGCTCGGGGGCACCGCAGCGCCACATTGCGGCTCAGTTTTAGTGCATACTCTCTATGGGGAGCTTTTCCTCTAGAGTGTGTACTAACTCTACGTGTCGAAGTTGCGACTGCAGCCGGTGCCGTAGCCCGACAACGACATACACGTGGAGAACTTGTGACGGTGAGATCGGCGTCTTTTCCCGTGTACTGTTCATTTTCGTCTACTGTGCGTGCGGGTTCGTCAGCGTCCGGTATTCCGGTATCGGAAAGGCGTAGCATGTGTCATAGCTGCCGCCACGATAAGTGTCGCCAGCTATGGACGAAAAAAGAAACAACTAACAGGCACGTAATCTGTCCTCCGAGATTCTGGGAGAGCCCATCGCATAGAGTTAGTACAGACTCTAGAGGGAAAGCTGGGAAAAGCTGGGCCGAAAGAGCACCGACCACAAGAACACCGCCATTACTGTACCTTTGAGATCGTTTCCTTTGCATTTATTTACAAATCAGCTAGAAGTAGCGCTATTCATTGTGAGTAATACTGGCAATAAAAATCAAACACGGGAATTTCGACAAATTAGCAACATGAACACAATAATAATGGGCACTAACAGACAATAATGCCAAGGAAAGTATAGGGGACGTTATTAGTAATAAATGTAAAGCCCGAACCACACGTACGCTCCCAAACGCGCACGTGGAGGCGCGTCAGCGCGCACATTCCGGGCGTGTACGGCGAGCAATGGCGATTTCCACCCACACACTACGCGCGAAGGCGCACGCGAGCGCGCGTTTCCTCATACGTGCAAGACATTGTTTCGTACAAAATTACTGATAGTTCATCAGAGAGAGAGAGCTCTTTATTGAAAGGCAGAGAATTTAGCCGGCGTGTGTAAATTCGCTGACTTGCTACTCTGCGTGGAGAAGGGCATTGGGGACTGAAAGAGATAGAAAAAAATATAAAATTTAAAATAGAATAAAAAAGAGGTAAAAACACAAACTGAGGTTTTTTTGCATCTTGGACGGGGACGTGTGCTGACAGTGACATTACGTGCTCTCAAGGTGTCATTAAAATTTGTCGAGCTGACCGATGCTCTCTAAATATCTGAATAGTAGTTTCATCGCTTGCCTCTGTTGCGCGACGCAAGGTAAAGGGCCCAAGGCACAGTCAATTGATAAAGTTCTTTTTGTCAGCATATGCATGCAATGTTCATAGAGCGCACGCTCTTCGGCATACGCTCGGCACTCGAACAAAATATGCTCGACAGTTTCTATAGAGCCACAGTTATTACAGTACGGACTTTCGGTTTGACCGAAGCGGTACCGTAAACTGTTTCCATAAGCACTGTTTAGTCGAAGACGATGGTACAAAGTTTCCAGATGTCGAGGAATTCTGTATGGGAGTCTTGTTCTTAGATGTGGGTCGATAGAGTAGAGGAAAGCATAATGATGAGTCGCAAGGTTCCAGAGCCTCTTGTTTTCTTCGGAAGCAAGTCTCTTAGCCAGCTGGGAAGCATCACGCAAAGAAGCGGCACGCAAAGGACTTCAAAACCGAAATTATAGGCGAACCTAAAAGGGTAGCAGCTTGGGCTAGTTGGTATGTCATGACGAATTGTATAGCGCGAACGGGGTACTTGGACAGACAGAAAAAACGAGGACGGGCGCTAACTTCCAACTGATTTTATTAAGCAGAATCGAACATTCATATATGGCACAAAAAGCAAAAGATGAACATGTGACAGAGGATGCGCTAAGCGAAAAACGTTAAGGCAGACGCTGCGCAATCAAAAACAAACAAAACAAAACATGAAAAAACAAACCGGTCAGTGCGTGCGTGCGCCAGTGCTTCCTAGGAAACTTAATTCCTTGTCAGAGAGGGCTACGGATGGCTTACTAACACACATGTCATGCTCGCTTGCCATCTGCGCAGCCTCAACTATCATTCGGGTGCGATTATTCCTGTGTTTATACACAGTGACTGTGCGCTCAAAAAGGGGTGAACATTTACAAGACGTACAGTGTTGTGCCAGAAACCCGTCTTCGCCATTTTTTTACGTTGTTAGCGTGTTCCCTTATCCGGTCATTAGTACACCTACCCGTCTGACCGATGTAGCATGCACCACAGGAGAGAGGAACCTTGTACACAACTTCCCGTGCGCATTGCACGTACCTAGTCCTGTGCTTCACGCCACATGCGCCAGACGACTGTTGCCTCAGAGGCTAGTGAATTTCGCAAGACCGATTAGCTTAAAGGGGGCAGAAAAAACTGCACGAATGCCAGCGCGTTTTCCAATCTTTTTAAGTATGTGGGATATTTGATGCTTATACGGAACAACAGCTATCTTTCCCGGCTGTTGAGTTGTGCTACCCGCGGCCAGAGCTTGCTCCCTCTCCCGTCCTGCCTTACTGGTCCGGTAGATGGATTCTGCTACCGACGCGATGAAAGCCTCTGGAAAGCCTGAAGCCTTGAGCCGGGCTGTCTGTTTTCTGTCTGTCCAAGTACCCCGTTGGCGCTATACAATTCGTCTATTTCACTAAATCTGATAGTTCATCAGAATACTTACAAAACCTCCTTCTGTTAACCTTTTTTATTGTTAGATGCATGCAAAAGTAAATAAGAACTAAAATTTTTCACATGATGTGCATCATCATCCGTCGGTCAAGCCGGTGCTGGTAACAGCCATGCCACAGTTGCGTATTTGCATGGCCCCAAGCGCTTCCGGACGCGCACCGTTTGAAGGTCGATATCAGTCGCCGCGAACACTCGCGTACCGCGCGCGTTTTGCCGCGCTTGCGTCGTCTGCGCATGCGCGGTCTCCGGAGCGCGTACAGCCAACGTACAGCGCGCGCTCGGCCAGCGGACGTGTGGTTCGCGCTTAATGTAAATGTGAAGACAGAAAAGTGGACGAAAAGATAGCTTGCCACGGGCAGGGACCGAACCTGCGACCTTCGAATAACGCGTCCGATGCACTACCAACTGAGCTACCGCGGCGGCCATCCCCCCGTCCACTTTATGGGGTATATAAGTACATTTAAACGTGGGAGCGTAAGTCAGCGCCGCCAGTAGCCTTGACGGCGAGTGGGGAACACTCTTTTTCTGCCTGTTGGCGTCACGTGGCACGTGAACTTATTACGAGCTGGCAGCTGACCAATAATCCCTCGCATACTACCTGAAAGCATCAAGTCTGCCAGAACGAGACCCTCGCTATTAATGAAGGAAAGAAGTGGAAATTTTAAGGGCTCGTTTTCTTTGTTTGCCAGCTCGTAATATGTTCACGTGCTACGTGACGCCAACAGGCAGAAAAAGAGTGTTCCACACTCGCCGTCAAGGCTACTGGCGGCGCTGACTTACGCTCCCACGTTTACATGTACATATATACCCCATAAAGTGGACGGGGGGACAGGCCGCCGCGGTAGCTCAGTTGGTAGAGCATCGGACGCGTTATTCGAAGGTCGCAGGTTCGGTCCCTGCCCGCGGCAAGCTATCTTTCGTCCACGGCAAGCTATCTTTTCGTACCTATGGGGAGCTTTTCCTCTAGAGTCTGTACAATATAAAAAGTTGGTCTGTACTAACTATATGGCCCATCGCCACTCTCTAAGTGCATCGATTATTTGATTATGGCTCTCGAAAATGGTGCCGAATCGACACGGATACTTTGCTGTGAAAGCTTAAGGACATTAATCTAAAGCAAATAAAAGCATCAGTTCGGAGCTGACGAACTACAGAGCGCACGACGGCCACTTATTAGATTCAAGGGGGACGCGACTGCTAGGACAGCTGATCTGACCACTAGGAGGCCAGTGGTGGCAGCGGTGTTTATGGCCGCGCGTACGCACGGCCCCGGCGACCCGGGGACGCATGTGCTTGGGGCTTCGCGCATGCGCAGTACCGCCGCCCCAATATCTTGGGTACACAAGCCACTTGGGTACCCAGCAATAAAACTCACTAATAACCGTTAACGTCCCAAAACCACAATATGATTATGAAAGACGCCGTATTGGAGGGCTCCGGAAATTTTGACCACCTGGTGTTGTTTAACGTGCACCTAAATCTAAATACACGGGCCTCTATCATATTCGCCTCCATCGAAAATGTGGTCACCGCGGCCGGGATTCTATCCCGCGACCTGAGGGTCAGCAGTCTAGCACCTTAACCACTAGACCACCCGCCAGGCAATAGGCGAACCTATCAATCCGGAACGTGCGGGAGTCTACGTGAAAGATAAGTGGTAAGGCATTTGATTTCTTCTTTATGCAAGTTAATCGACGGTTCATTCACGCATGCGCTACCAATATTTTCGATATTCCATGCCTCAGTCATCAGACGCGTTTAATTCATTCCTATGTCGGTACAAAACTGCGCATTCATCGGATTTTGGCGCGCACTTACACTTTTAGCAAGATAGATTACAAGGTGAGCCTTCGGTTAGCGATTCCGTATGTTCCAATAATCTCTGGTTAACGCATCGGCCCGTTTGACCTACGTAAGCGGCCGCAGCTGAAAGGAACCTTATACACCACACCTGTATGGTAATCAGTGAATTTGTTGGTGCGTTATACGAAACAAATGTCAGTCTATTACTCGCTCATTCTTTCTTTGCACAGCGGCACAAATCTTACCTAACATAACATAGTTAAATCCAAAAACATGGCTGATCCTTCTGTAATAGGAATCGGCATAACACGAAAGTGACACGTGTCTTCACAGAAGTACTGCTTATTGTGTAGTGATATATGAAAGCTTGTACAATGTCTATTCGTGTTTGGCAGTTATAGCACCGTTTGACGTGGATGCACCCATGTTGACAGCATGTCTATATCGCGACGACTAACGCCCATGATCATGATTAAACCGTTGCGCACGGTAGCTGAAGGTGTGAACATATATTTGGACACAGCGAATCGTGAATCCCGCGTAAGGATGATATCAACAATCTCATAATCAACATTGGTACCCGGTATGCACTTCTTCAAAGCGTCGTCAATTAAGGAGAGAAACGACACGGTGTGCGCTTTCTAGTAAAGGGTAGCCGACGTCTGTGCTCATGCATACTTAACACACACTGCGCTTCAGCAACACGGGAGGTAGAGGTTCGTAGCCTGAGCCACAAACGCGTGCGTCCCGCTGGCCTCTGTCTCGCAGGCGCTGCTCTCGCTCCACCAAGGCACGACATTCGCCCGTCGAACTCGCGTCCTTTCTGCAACGCATGTTGCAGCAGTTTTGTTAGTCGGTGCTCTCGCAATTGAAGCAGTCGGCGGCGGAGAAATTCCGTTGGTGCACGTGGGAGCTGCACTACTCCGATGAGCCGACGCACGCCAGCACGAAGCCAAAGGCAAAGAACGTAACCGCGTCAAAGGTGCCTCGGCGACGCCAGCGCGGCCAGTCTACCGCTCTGGTATCGAGACGCTTTAACCATGAACTACGATATCGCGTGCAATCTCGGAGTAAGCGCTAGTAAGTGTCGAGCGTGAAGCATTACTTCTTTTCACATCTCACAGACGGCGGCACCGCCCCGCTCCGCCCGCCGCGAAAGAGAATGTGCGAAAGATATAAGGCGCGTTCGCGCCGTCTTTAGCATCTCCCAAGTTAGCTTAGTCGGTGGTGCGTCGGGCGCTTGCTTTCACGGCCGCAACGTTGTGGGTTCGATTCCCAGCGGGGTTTCTTTTTCTTCGTTTTTTTCTTTCTCACCCGTTGGCGTCCATTTTATCAACGTCATATCCGTGACGGATGTACTTGGTGGACCCCGGCATAAAACACTTTCGTGTTAAAAACGGCAGGAAGTGGAAGATGGAAGCTGCGATGAAAACCGAGGTCCACCGCGCTTCCACCGCTCGATCCGATACAGCCATGGGACGCGTAAAGGAAGTATACATACTCCCGAAGAAGAAGCCACGCATCGTGAAGCGAGGCTTGTCGCTGTACGAGAACGGCAACGGCGGTAACGAGCAGATGCAGAATACGCGGCCAGGGAAAGGGAGCACCAGAGACGACGAGATCACGGTGGACGAGATGCCGGTCACCGTGAGTGGAATGCCGCGCGTATGCGACGTCAGGATCCAGCCGGAAAGCCGAGTACGAGCGGCATAGGCGTGCTCGGCCAGCTTCGCTGTGTCTCAAGCCTTGTGCGGCCGTCTGCAAGCTTTCGCCTTGTTTAAAATAACCTTCAAAAGCTTCTGAGCATAAAAGACCGCACCGCATAACGAATCATAATTTAGGTCAATGGTACGATGCTTCAATTACACTGCCAGCAATATTCAAGCAAACTGCGCAATTACCTCCGATGGCTCGGAGCGGTTGGTTGAACTGCATTTGTTGCGCGGATTATTTCGAATCCAAAGAAGCCTCCGCTTCTTTCAGGGGCGAGGCACCTTAGGCTCTCAGCGTGTCGGCGGGCATCGTCGTGTCCCGCCCATTTGCTTGTGTGCAAAGAGAGCCCGCCTCAGCGCTCGCCGTATGGCGAGGGAGAGCGAACGGCGTGCGTTGACTATGAAAACCCACTTTCTGCAATGAACGCTGAACTACCAGCTCGCAAGGAAGCAGAACGCGCCCTCACCCGCGAGAGACAATGCCGACGCAGGCAGCGTCTGCTAGCGAGTTTCTTGATTGAAAAAAAAAATACACATGTCCCCCTACGGGCAACCGTGGTGGGATGAGAAAGCATCGCGGGGGCTGCGCATCGAATTTTCGTATCTCTTATGCGACTTATGAGACGGTGGTTGTCGAGGCGTTTGAATTACCGCTTGTCAACGCTGACGTTTGCGTTCGGCTTCCCGAGCCTTCCTCTGCTCCGCCGCGGTGGCGCTGCCGCTGCAACTAGCGCCGACGTCGAGGTTGTTCATGGCGTTTCGCACACCGTTGCACAGAGAGAGAATAACGGAAGCACAGCGAATGCGCGCTTTCGCGGCCTCGCAGCTTCGAGATTCGCTTGCCGGCGTTGCCGTTTACAAAGTTCAGCTTCGCGAGCGTCCGTAGCGCCGTTGCGAAGGAGAGTGCGACGGGAGCGAGCGCGCGCCGCATTAATACGAGCGCACAGCTGTGGCGGAGGGAGAGAAACGGGAGAGGAGAAACGAAGCGGAGGCGGAGCTCACGCCACCTGCTCCAACCCACCTCCTCACGCTCAAGCGAGGAGAGGGGGAGAGTTGGCGCATGCGCAGTATGGGTGCGGACGCCACAGAACGCACACTGCCCCGAGCATAAGATGCTTTCGCATCTAAAAACCGACTGCTCGCGGTGCACAACCGTTCACCGGTGACCTGCAATCAGTGCCGGTGGCATATTTCTTTTGTGCGTAGTTGAACAATAAAAATTCACAGCGTGCACGTTAACTGCGGGTCTATGCGTCTAATCTTTGTTCTGTCCCTTATTGCCCATTAGCAGAGATTTTGCTGTGGGAAACACCGGCGAACCACTGCATGCTTCGACCCTCCACAGGTTTTAGGTTAGTGGAGCTGTTTCATTACAGCGCCAACGGTCCGGAATGATCTTTTCTTTCTTTTTTTTAGAGGGGGAGGGAGGACTTAAACATTTGTACTCCTTTAGCGCTACGGTTTCAGCCACCACGGGCGAAACAACCAATTCCACGCAACCAGTTCACGTGTGATACCAGGATCAAGCAAAGTGAACCACCAAGCACCACGCGCACTGATCAGAGGTGCTGTAAATATGGCGCCTAGTCTTCGCGGCTCCGCGCCGCCCTGGCACGGCCGACAGAAGAGAGGTGCTCACGAAAAGAAGGCGGCGCTGGGCGGGGCGCGGAGAGCGGCGAGATGAAAGAATCGCCAAACTGTCCGAAGGGTACCTAAGATGGCTCGGAGCCGGCCACGCGCTTCCGTGTTGGACCACTGTCCTTGCAGCGCGTTTGGTTTTTCCGGCATTTAAGGAAAGCCGCGAAATATGACATATAACCACGTGACTATGCTCAAGCGCTAGCGTATCGCAGCGCTCTCAGTCGTGCTTTGAACGAACAACCGTGCGCGCAGACCGTCACGACATTAGAGGTCGCGGCTCTACACGTATGCTTCACAGTGCGCCAGAATTTTTTACGGCGACACACGCCAAGGAAGCGCCGTCGTTCCTCATAAGCAATAGGTTGATGGTTATCGTAACCCAAGTTTTTCCTCACTTCATGAACCACACTCTGCCACTTTGGCCAGATGCGGAGCGAGAAATTTTTTTCGGGGAGGGGGGGGGGATTTCAACCATCCTTTTTGTATTTCGTGCGTGCGCGTGTATATATTGCACATGTAAAATCGAAAAATTTCGGGGGGGGGGGGGGTTCACCCTCCCCAACCTCTGGCTACGCCTGACTTTGACCTATCTGCTGCCACCGAGTCCAGACACCAGTTGTAGGCCTCGGGCCACCTCGATCCAACGCCATCACACTGTTAAACACGTCGTTGCCTATTCTATAGTCGTTGATAAGTAAACCCGATTGCAACTACACACTACACTGTCACAGAGCAAAATGTCTCGCGGTCGTATTCGCCATCCACAGTTCCGGCCGTATTTCCATGGACGCTCATTTTCAGTTGTCACGACCATCATTTTTGATGTCGGCTCACCCGACTGTGACCCATCCGGCATCTTGCTCGCTGGGCCTTACGATTACACAAATGTCACATTGAAGTGTGTTACAAGAGCGGTCCGTAACGCCGAAGCCGGCTGCCTCTCGCGCGTGACTTCCGCGTCGGACAACCGAGGGTGGCGACAACTTCGGTAAATTTGTAGCAGTTGTTTATACCCCATTTGCCGACCTCACCACTTTTCGTGCGGAGCAATACAATAACTGCAGTCTCGCTCCTTCTTTTATCTCCTAATGAACGGTCAATGCCGCCTTCGTTGTAAAGGATGGCATTGTTTACAAGAAAGTTATTCCGGCAAGGGCACCCGTTACTTCTAGTCGCGCCGACAAATTTGCGACATGATGTCCTGCGAGCAGTGCACTATGACCTTACGTCTCGACATATAGGGTTTTCCAGGAAATTTCAGCTCACCCAAGAAACGCTTCTTCTGGCCGAAAATGCGTCAAAGTGTGAACTATGTACGTTGCGAGATGTGAACTGTGTAGAGGCTACAAGCGTCCGACAAGCGGACCAGCAGGACTTCAACCCATAGCACCCCCTGGTTCACCGTTTGAGGTCGTTGTTGCTGACCTGCTCGGTCCTTTTCCGCGATCGACGAAAGCCAACCGATAGATTATACTACCACCTGACACGCTATGCCCAAACTGCGGCAGTTCTGCAGCAACCGCGCTGTGTTTTCACCAATTTATGCTGTCACCACATTATATATTACGCCATCGAGGCGTGTACGTGTTATCGCCAGTGATCGCGGGCGGCAATTCCTCACCGATGTAGTTGAAGACCTGCTTCGTCTTTTACCACCTGCAGAGTAACGGTTTAACCGAACAAGCTAATAGAACTCTCGTCAGCATGCTTTTCATGTATGTTGAATCAGGACACAAAAGTTGGGACAATGTATTGCCGTTTATAAGTCTCTCTTGCACTACTGCACAACACGAGACCACTGGATAGAGCCCGCTTATATGTTCTACGTCCACGGAGCTCTTTACCCTAACGTTCTCCGAACCAGAGCAAATTTTCTGGCCGAAAGCCTTGCCGCGCAGAACAGGGTCCGGCGCAAAGGGCCCCGCCTTCGTACTACGCTTCGTAAACAAGGCCGTTTATGACGAACGTCGTCAACGCGTATCGTATGAGAAAAACATTTGGTGTGGCTTTGGACGCCGCTTCGAAACAGTTCCTGGTCAACTAATACCACTATGTTTCAGTAGTTCCCTGCAGCACTGTGGAGCTACACGCCTCCTCGGCCAATCAGGAGGGGAGCACATCTAAATGTATCCTTCCGCGCCCTGTCGCCTGCTAGCGGCGAGTGCTGCAGCGGAATCGGCAGGAGTGTCTCCGAACACTCGCAACTGCGCGCCGAGATAGCTGTAATTGTGATAGCGATACAAAATACGCCTCGAAGCGCACAGTCCTCAGAGATTACTTAGTC
>NC_051182.1:10064011-10111503 GCF_013339695.2 Rhipicephalus sanguineus | reverse complement strand
TTGCCGGTCATGACATGAATAACGTTAAAATCCTGTCGCGTACGTCGTCAAACCCTTTCCACTAAACACGTGTGGCACATACCCGTTTCCATGGCCGCGGTGTACGGATATGCGCCACAGGTGACTGACAGTTTATATCTCTACCCAGGAGCGGCGAGAACAGACATGGTTTACTTAAATGCTAAAGTGTTAGGAAAACCAACATCAAGCGTTGGCTCAACGAATGGAAAGAATGAAAATTAGGATCCCAGCAGGAATCGAACCCAAGCATTCTGCGTGGCAATCAGGCATTCTACCACCACGCCAGGTCTCTAAACTGGTTTGGAAAAACAGCCTACGCAGGCGTAATATCGGTACAACGTCAATTGTGGTTGTGGTGCTGGCTGTCTAATTTTACAAGAAAGCAATAAACACTACGTGATACTCCTACGTATGTACTCCTACGATACAGGCGTCATATCAGATTAACGTCTCTAGTTCCAGTGTTGGCTCCGCTTTTATAGCATTCTAATAAACATTACGTTTGTATTCCTATGATTCAGCCAAGCTATATTGAAGCATTGCTTCGACCCCGGAGGAATGCATTAACGAAAGTTACATATGATATCCACATACACCGCACCGTAAAGTGCACTTCGTCACCAGAACGGCACCAGTGTCCTCTTCATTTCTTACGAGGTGGGCGATGGCCTCAGCTGACCGAGGATGATGCCAGATTGATTGACAGCCGCTTTGTAGACTAGGCTAAGTAGGCCACATACGTCCAGGTAGTCTACAATACGACAAACACCATGGACCGATGTTGGTCTAGTAACATTATCCAGGCCTACCAGCCTCGACGGTCTATACCTCACCAACGTGATGGTGTGCTTCAGGTTCCGACATGTCGCCGGCTCTGTCGACAGACAATTTGTCGACGAAATGACCGAGGCATCCCCGATTTCCAACAGCTGTACTATACACATCGTACTTCACTACACATGGGCCCCTCGTCACCCACGATCACGACCGGATCCTATAACAAGTCATGACCAGCTGCTGGTGCTCACTGATCACGGTGATGATGCCGTTGTTCAAGAACTGTCAAGAACTTCTTGCACACATGCACACGGGTTCGTGAAACGTGCGTGCCTTCTCGGGACACGTATAAGCACTGCATATCAGCTTACCGCTTCTGGTGTTGGTAATACCCACGTTGCATACCCAACCGTAAACAAGTGCTTATATAACACATATGCGGCTCTTCAACATATATATGTGTGCGTATAAAATTTATACAAATTTTTAGCGTCATTTTGTAACGTGTCGCTCAGTAAAAAAAGTTACGCCACAGTCCCCTACACGCTCCATGCTTCGTATAACATCGACTCCCACGGTACGTGGAATCTGCCGAATTTTTATTCTGCAACACCGAAGCGTAAAGCGTTTTTTAAAGATTTGTCAGAGTCAGGGAATACTCTTTTTCCAGTTTCACATAAAAGAAAGGCGCTTATAGTTAAAGACTAACTCTTTTAGTGTTGTTTGTAGCATAGAAGAATATTTAATTCAAATATTTTGCTAGACACAGGAAGAAAAGTGTTGAAACTCTACGGGCTACTCGCCAAGGCTTTTGTTCCCCGCCAATCCTGCTAGCCTACGCCAGCGCAGGAAACCGGAAGCGGTCCAGGGCCTGTGTTAGTAAACAGTGAAAGAGGCGCGCGGGGATTGGAAGCGGCCTTAAAGGGACCGACAAATGATTTTTCTCGACCCCGCTTTTTACGGCGCGACAGGAAGCTCACCCTTCGTAGCGTTTGTAGCTGCAGTGGTTTATCCGAAAAGCACGTAGTTATTTTATAAGCAGTACTTTTCGATCTGAAAGGCTCCAAACACGCATGGAGGCTTGCTCCAGCAACGCTGAGAATTGATAGCGATGCCGCTAGCCCTTGTGAAAGCTGTCGTTGTTCTGCTTTCGCAGGAGTTACTGTAACTATGCTTAACCGCCTTTATTTTGAGCTTTCCAACCATTTTTGAAAATAGCAAGCTCTTAAAATGAGATGCGTGGCTTTATACACCTTCCCGGTATTTGTAAGCCTGCGCCCAAGGTTGCCTGCGCCTGTGTCATGGATGATTTTGTCCCGGCGTCGTTACTCTCTCGATACACGAGCCAAGCCAAGTAATCGAAAACGTAACTGTGCATATATGCACGGCCGCACCGAGTAGCAGCGCGCGTCATTTCTGAGACGAAGTGTAGGTAGCAAAACTATGTCGCTCCAAAATCTTAGCGACCTGGAAACTGCGTGCACGGTTGCATGAGCACGCTGAAAAGTTGCTCAAGACGCGCTGACGAGCATGGGATCATTACGTCACGCGAAGGCAGCGCCACTTTAATGCATACTACTAACGCAGGCCTATATGTACATTATTATGGAGTAATACTTTAATATAAGACGTATTTAATATGAAGAAACGAACAATATTCGTCTCATCGGATCATTCATGTTTTTGCCGCCAGAGGCGCCACAGGTCATTTTTCGCGACTTCGAAATTAGAAATAAAATATAAGTTCCTCTCTCACGAAAAAAAACAGGGTTGGTTTGAGTCAGTGCAACGGACAATCTTTATATCAGTGGAGTCAACTCATTTCATATTCTGGGCAGTTCTTGGTCCCTTAAACGTCAGCGGGAGAGTAAAATGCGAAAGGGAACATTTCTTGTTGTCGTCTGCTCGAGTTTTGAACTTCGAAGACTAATAACATCAGTTTTCGTGCACCAATTTCCGTAATTCTTTTTGCGATCGTCTCGACATTCATTACTACACGCATTCCAGCGCTAAACAAGACAGTCACAAAAGCGTCGCATGGCCCCTTTAAGCGCTAGACACATGGTGCGATTCGGCATCCGATCCGACGTGCGACGCCGCACGCGGTGTACGGCGATTCAGGACACATGGGGCGAACGAGCAATCAGCGCGCAGGCTCCGCCCACACACGGCACCCCGGCTTGCACGCTCGGAAGACATCGCATCCTCTTTCGTTGACTGCAAAACAAACAACCTTATGCAGCCACGCTTCGTTCTGTACGAACATTGCCAATAAAGCTACGCCTTCGCAAGCGACAAACATCTCAACAGACCGAATTCACATCGTGACTCCGAGAGTAGGCTTGTCACGACACCGAGGCGTAGCCTAGCAAGGCGGACGCTGTCGCTAGCGCCGTTCGCGATCAAACGCGAGCTGATCGTCGAGCACTCATTTTTATCAACACGATTAAAACTTTTACGCTGATGACCCGTTTACATGCGCAATTTGTTTTCTCGTAGACCTCGATTTGACGAGCAACGGTGGAAGCAAAGCCGGCCGGTTCGCCGAGACGGCCGGTGTGGCTGTTAGCTGCGAAGTGGCCTTCCATCGCGGCTCGATATCTCGCTAGTGGTTCGAAACGGGCGCCGCCTTGCACGAATGACACACTTCAAACGTCATGGAGTTATTTGATGTCAGAAAGAAAGTTCAACAACGTTTTTCATGATCGGAGCCGTCCGAACGTAGTTCAACAAACGCGCAAACAAACAAGCAACAAACGCGCCACCAGAGGCGTGACGTCAGGCGTCTCCCGCGCTGCCATTGGCTGCGGCCGTCAGACCGACGCGGCAGCCGCGCGGCTACATTCAGCAAGTTGGATGCCGTGCGGCGTGCGAATCGTCTCCGCACGCTGATGGAACCTGTTGGGCGTCTGTCGGATGCGGCTGTTGGCACGAACAGCCGTACGACGAATCGCATCCGAATTCGCACCATGTGTCCAGCGCTTTAAGGACAAATAGTTCGTGCCTTTCAGCCGTGCGAGAAAAGGCCGTGAGCATGCGGGAAATAATCGCATCATTTTTCGTTGCCAGTTAACTTTCGAGTTGTTCGATCGTAGCATCCATGAGAATGCTGTGGTGGTGGGATCTGCCTCCGCTGTGGTATTCTCTGAGCAAGCGAATCAATAAACGGACGCACTTTTCCTCAGAGCCTAGCCCTATACATCTTCACTGAATGCATTATACCATCCGTTCACTTAGGGAACCTTTGAGTCAATTTTTTTTTATTCAAGTACCCTAAAGTCCTGGGTAGGCATTACACAGAGGAGTTATAACACAATAAAGCTGTTACAATTACAGTGTACAAATTCAATAACAAAAAAAACGATTGATACAAATAAATATAAATATGCACATACGCTATACATATGTAGAGATGCTATTACTTAACAGAACAGGGATGCTACGTGGAGAAAATAAAGAAAGTACTACTAAAAAGAAAAAAAAGAAAAGAACAGGACAACAAAAACCCGAAGGAAAGTTTTCGCAGTGTTAAGAAACAAGAAAAAGATGCAAAAAAAAAGGATAATTCCCGTTCATTGAAATTCCGTGTACAAAGAAAAACGAGAATAAGTACAACAAAACAGATATGCACAAGAACAACATTAGCTTTCATTAAAATAACTTTTAAGTTTATTCATGAAATCTTCATGATTTTGAGAAGAAACGACGTCGGCAGGTAGCTTGTTCCAGTGATATATTGCGAGAAAGAGGGGGGATTTACTTAAGAAGTTTGTTCGAGCAAAAACATGTTGTACTTTAAAGGGGTGATCCAGGCGCGGAAAGATACGATGGGCGGCCGTGATGTGGCATGCGCGGAACAACGATGATGAGTGATAAAGTTTGTGGAAATGAGAAATTTTCTAGGGTGCTTAGATTCAGAGATTTTTTTATGTTACTTATGCTTGATGTTCGTGAATAATCTTTGATAATGAAGCGGGTTGCTTTATTTTGAATTGCTTCGAGTTTGTTGATGAAATAAGACTGGTGCGGGTTCCAAATAAAAGATGCATATTCTAGTTTTGCGCGAACCAACGTCGCATAAGCCAATAATTTAGTAGACTTGTTTGCCAAGTAAAGGTTACACTTGATAAAGCCAAGGGTTTTGCATGCACTGCTACAGTTTGCTTCGATGTGGTCACTCCATGAAACGTTAGAAGATAAATGAACTCCCAAGTATTTTATTGTATGCGCACGCGCAATGACTGTGTCACTTATCGAATAATGAGTAAGCTTGCAATTAGACGCTCTAGTGAAGGCTACAGCCTTAGTTTTCGAAGTATTTATCTCCATTTGCCACTGTTCACACCAATCTGCAATTTTCGCAAGGTCAGATTGCAAAGCGTCACTATCAGAGGTGGTAACTACTCGTCTATAAATTACGCAGTCGTCTGCGAATAATCGAACCGTAGATGAAATGTTATTGCTGATGTCATTTACATATAACAGGAATAAAATAGGCCCCAATACAGAGCCCTGAGGCACCCCTGATTTTACGAGTGATCGTGAGGAAGAAAATTCATTGGCAGTTACAAATTGGTACCTGTTGGTTAAGAAATTCCTTATCCAATTCACAACCTGACAATGTATTTTAAAATAGCGAAGCTTAAGTAATAAACGGTTATGAGCTACCTTATCGAACGCCTTGGCGAAGTCAATAAATATGGCATCTATTTGCGATGAGTCATTAACAGCTTCGTAAATGTCAGAGACCAGCTCGAATAACTGCGTCTCGCAGGAGCGACCGTGTTGAAAGCCGTGCTGGTTGCTGAAAAGATGGTTGTGCTTTGTTAGGTACTTCATAATTGCCGATGATATGACGTGCTCTAATAATTTGCATGGTATACTGGTCAGTGAGATTGGTCTGTAGTTGGTGACAGATGACGGGTCTCCGTATTTAATGATTGGCACTATTTTAGAAACTTTCCATCCGTCAGGAACGCACCCTGACTGAATCGATTGTTGGAAAAGGCATGCAAAAATGCGAGAAATAACAGGTTTAGTTAACTTGAGCAGTTTAGGACAAATACCATCTGGACCGGGAGCCGAGCTGCTAGAAAGACGATCAATAGCAGCCCCGATTCCCTTTTCCGTGATCACGATGTCATCCATGATGGAGGTAACGGAGCCGAGGTGAATATTGTCGGTAATAGGAAGCTCACAAGAAAAAACGGAACAAAAGAAGGAATTGAACGCAAAGCTGGACCAACACCCACAAAATTTCAATACAGGAACCCCTATCAAGTAGACGCGCTTGAAGTTCTTTTTTTACTGCAATCATAACACCACCTCCTCGTGCTTCCGTTCTGTCATTTCGAAACAGGATAGAGTTTTTAGTAAAGGACAATTCATGGTTACACACGTCACTGGTCAGCCATGTTTCAGTTCCCACTATGATGTCTGCCGAGCAGGATTCGACAAACGCACAAAGGTGATCTTGTTTTCGAAAAATACTTCTAAAATTAGCTATAATAATAGATAGCTTTTTATTTTCGGTTGCAATGGGGCGTCAATCATAATTCGCGGGAGCGTCTTGTCTCGGGATGGGGACCACTTTATTGCTCGAGGAATCGACGGTGAAAATTTCGTTGCCCATTATAAGCTTGTCAAACTGCAACTTATACTTCTCGTTTTTCTGTCGTTTCGCACGCGCGACATCACGAAGCGTTTTTCTAATGAGTTGCACACGAAGTGAAAAATCCTCCTCAATCCACACTCGCGGGGTTGCCAGGTCTTTCAGCTTGAACGCATTTTTCAGAATATTGCATTTGTCCTTGAAGTTTAGGAATTTGACAACAACAGGTCGAGTGCGATCGGGTTTGCGTTGCCTGACCCGATGGGCTCGCTCAATTTCACCTGGTTGAATTCCCAAGTTTTCCGTGACGAATTCATGAATGAGTTTTTCTGTATCGCTCTATTTTTCAGCAGCTTGCTCAGGAACACCCTTGAACACGAGATTATTGCGCCTCAATCGATTGTTCAGGTCATCTACAACAAGGTTGGCTTGATGGGTCTTGGTGGCTTGATGGGTGATTGGCTTGATGGGTGATTTAACGCTTCAATCGCATTAGGTACACGTTAAAGAACCCGAGGTGGTCAAAATTTCCGGAGCCCTCCACTACGGCGTCTCTCATAATCATATCGTCGTTTTGGGACGTTAAACCCCATCGATTATGAACATTTCATTCGCTTAATCACATTTATTTAACTCCGTCACTTTTAGTTCACTTAATGGGCCTTCGATTCACTTCAGTTCTCACTTGGTTCACTTAATTCACATTTTATTGTCAGTATGAGCCACTGCTCTACGCCCTGTACTGCCCCCGGGATCGGCCGAACGCTGTAAAGTTGCTGTTGTACGCGTCGTTGTGCACGCGACGCTCTAGAACCTATAGCCATATTCAACAGCAAGATTGCAAAAGTGTAATCTTGCTCAGCGCGTGCGAATAAATCTGGGGCATGTCGCCCGCGCCGGAACATCGCACCGTATCTCTCTCCTGCGCGCGCAGCGAGTGGCTTCAATGCGCAGCAGTTGAACATTAATGGCGGACCTATGCGCAATTCTGCTCCCTAATGGGAGCATATAAAGTAACTCACTATGGTGCGATCTTCTACGCGTTCTTAAAACGAACGGAGGCGGTCCGTCCTATCCAGCCGCATGCAGTTGGTCAATGTAGGGCCGTGACGTCTGTCACAGTTCACATTGACCACTCGCGTGCGGCTGCATAGAACGGACCGCCTCCGTTCGTTTTAAGAACGTGTACAAGATCGCGCCCCAGGTTTACCTAGAGTTACTGTATATGCTACCTTTAGGTAGCAGAGTTGCGCATAGGTCTGGCAAGCAACCATAGCTATGCGGCGAAGTCGCTCGCCTGTTTTCGCAGGCGACATGCCTACCGTGTCGCCGATCGACATGTTTGGCGTGTCGAAGACTGGTGAGTAACTTAACTGTCGATGTCTGGCGTCAATCCAATTCGCTGCAGCGGTGGTGTAGAGAAATACAAAAAAACATGGCTGATCCCCCTTTCATGGGAATCGGTTTAAATAACATGAAAGTGAAACATGTCTTGACAGGGGTAGTTGAGCGTTTATTGTGCATTGTTTCGCCACAAGGGCGAAGGAATGAATGCTATAGCAACAAATTGCAATGTCATGCGTAGAACGGCAAGCAGCTCGAAACTTGCAGCGCTTTCTGAAGTGGAAAAGACGCACGAAAGGAGTATACACAGGACGAGCACGAACGGCACAATTGTTACTTCTCTGTGTGTGAGCAGCGCGCTCCTTTCGGAAACGCGGCCGCTGCAGCGAGCGAGGTGACCTTTGTGCTCTCTGACGTCAACGGAAACTTGCGGTCAAAGCACAAGACGTACAAACCGCCCCCGTCACGAGATATGCGCGCGCGCACGATAGACACCCCATGTAGAGGCGCGCTCGTATCGCGACGCGCGGGGCGGCGACCTTTAAAGCGCGCCGTCTAGCTAGTATTAACAAGAACACGCTGAAGCCACGGAGCTCTGAGTATCGCCAGTGGTAAATGGTGTATATAAATAGCTCGCCGTTAGTAAGCTGAACAACGTACGCTCTGTGGCCGAGTGGTTCCGCGCCGCGCTCTGCGAAGCGAAACCACTCTTCTTCTAGTTTTTTCTTTGCCATTTGTTAGTGCGTATTTTGCAACGCCATATCCGTGACGGAAATACGTCAGTGGAGCCGTGGTGGACCCAGGCATAAAACACTTTCGTGTCAAAAATTGGCCCAAGTGGCAGCCTCTCCGCAATGCATGTTTGCTAGCGGCTTTTGGAAGAAAGAGGCGCGACTCGGGTACCTAAAGGTAGCATATATAATAACTCTAGGTCTACCGAACAAACAGCTGCACCTACTGTACGGCTCCGTAACTCTGATCTCCGTGTTCGCAGCGCACGCTGACCGAAGAAAGCAACATAAAAATAAAAGACCAGGAATAAGGGGGTGTATACTTGCTGTGTATACATGTTTTGTAACTATGTGGCAATAAACTTCAAAATTCAAACTTTAAAGCGAAGGGCAGACGCGGCATGCGGACTACCTACTTCGGCGCACACTGCCTTGCGAAGCTTGCAAATGTTGGGATCTTTCCGCCGATCGAGTCTCGTGTGGTGGCACTGATTTTCCGTGGACGCGCGCAGCAGCGTCCGTGGCACTGCTGACACACGTTATATTACCGTCGTCATGTTCCGTATAGAGTCCAAACGGATAACACAAACAACCTCGCTCCTCACGTCGTATGTTCTATGTGCGATTGAAAGCGTCAGCCGAACATTGCGGCTCTAGCACAGATGAAAAGCGTCAGCCGTCTCCGTCGCGCTAAAGGCGTACGGAGAGGTGCCGGAGGGGTGACGGATGGGGGGGGGGCTGCTTGCCTATCACAGAATATGCGCAGTTTGACCAGCCGGGCTTCGGCGCTCGCGGGAGTGCGCGACGTATTTTTGCAGGCAATCAGCCGACGTCGTATACGTACCTTTACACGCACAGGCGTGCGCAGGGTTCCTCATAAGGGGGGCGAAGGTATAAGGCGATGGTTGATCGCAGCGCCCCCCTCCCTACTAAGTCAAGTGTACGGGGCAAACCTGCCCCCCACCCTCTTAGGTACCCCCCTCTCCCCGTGCGCACGCCTATGTTTACACGTGCTGTGTTATAGCAACGTTTACGTTGAAGCCATAGACAGCAAGGTCACTTCGCTCGCTGCAGCTGCTGCTTTTACTCACGCCAGCGTTTTGTTTGAATTACGCCAGGTCTCGGGCTAAAGAAGTGAGCCGCTAATATCGAGTAAGATTCCACTTTGCAGTTATCGCATTCATTGCTTCGACCTTACGGCGAAAAATTTTTTCACAAACAAGCAAAATATTGCCACGCCCGCTTCTTGTTTTATTTTGATGCATTCGGGTTTGACCAGCAAGGACGGTTAGCAACGCTCGACGCTGACCGCGCCGCAGTGTTCGAGAAGCTTCGCGATTGTAGTAGATCACTTTGTTAAGATTGCGCGCAGGACGCGAATAGTCTAGATTATTCCAGAGCTTGCGCGACCACTGGGAAGACTGGAAAGTTCGATGCGTGATGCTATAAAAGACGGCGCGTCCCAGCCATGAGCAGATTATCGACGGCCGACGCCCAGTTCGCCGCTATTAGTGTACAGCGTGTATTGCTGTAGTTTGAGTTTTCATTTCCCGGCCACAGGTACGGCCAGATAAAGAGTTTCATCTTGAACACACCGGCCGTTGTCTTCGTCAACGTCACGACCACGTGACAGTATACATGAATGAAATAGTTAAGTCGCAAGCGTGAGGTAACGTCACACCGGTGTCACAGCAATGACTGAACCGAACAACTGATTTATCTGTTTGTCTTCAATGACACTGCATGTTTTGAAAACTGGAGGCACTGCACTTTCTTGATGCACCTTGCTCTGTGGGTTACCCGAACATTAAAGAGGTCGTGGGTGTAATCAGCACAAGCTGCGCTTTATTAAGGCGAAAGCCTTAGGTGCCTCATCAAGAGCGAAAATCGACCGTTGGCGTCGACGTCTCGCTTCGGTGGCGTCCCGCAGCGTCGGGCACAGCACGAGTGACACAAGAAATCATCACGTGGTGACGTCCCCACATGACATCACAGATCCCAGAAATTGTGACGTCATCGTGACTTCACATATTCTGGCGTCACTTCGCGTGACGTAACGTCACATGATGCCGTCATCACATGACATCGTAGCTTGGTCAAAGGTGGGCCGATCACGGAGGCAGTTCAAAACCAAGTGAGGCGCCTCCTACCCTGGAGGCAGTTCAAAACCACACTAGGTGCACAAAGCTTTCGGAGGGTGGCGCGGCAGGATCAATACATGCGAGTCTGGCGAATGGGCGGGGCAGTGACGTCGCGGCGCGGCGATGACGCTTTTCACGTCACCGCCACGCCTCCGCTCCGGCGGCGTCCGCCATATATAGTCTTTCCGCGCGACGGGCGCACGGCTGAGGCTACGTACGCGCTGTTCATTCGTGAATTCCTGCGCTCCTAAACAAATTGCGAAAGCGAAATTGTGCAACAACATTGGTATACAAATTTAATGAAGAATATGGAGTGAATTAGGCGTGTCCAAATAATCGTGAAACTGAGTTGTGCACGCCGATTCGAGTCCACGACGTTCTACGATACGCGCTGTGCTTTTAGAGCGCAGCTCTTAGGCGTCTGTTCCTGCGTTGTTCGGCATCGCCGTTGGCGTAGTCGGCGTAACCGATAGAGCGAACGAGGACGAAAGACAGCGAACGTGGATTTTGTCGATATCACGAGCCACTGGCCTCTAACATCACTTTCTTCCTCCTTCATTGGTGCTCGCCCTTGGGTCGGAGCTCGTGCGCATGCAGGGCTGGTGGGTGCGCTGCTACTGTCTCGCTTGTCGTGACGGGGATGTCGATGACGCCTGCAATGCACATGGTGGAGTGCGTAGCACTCAAGCACTGGCAGTTTCTGTGGCAATATGTAACGAATGTTCCAATGCGGATAGCCAGAAATTCAGAGTTCGCGTTACCTCAACACAAAGCTGCGCTCAGAATTCTCATGAAGGAGTATCGTGATCATCGGTGACTTTTCGAGCTACGAAGACCTGTGATTTTCGCGTCTATCTTAGACTTTTTTTCTTTAATGCGAAGCATTTCTTCGCGAAATTCTGCGACTTTGAGCTTATCTATCTGTGTATCTACCTATCTAGCCACCTACGAATTTGTGCTCTTCTGGCCGTTTCGTTCATGGGGTGTATACCGAAATTGGTACGGCATAATGTGACTGTGTGACAAACGTAAATCACTGGTCATAACATGAAAATCGTTACATGCATGTCATACAGCATGATTTACATGCCACAGTCTTGGCGCTCTTGCGGCCGTCTCGTTAATTTGATATACACCAAAATTGGTATGGCTTGACAAGAGTGTATGGCGAACATAAATAACAGGAGTTATGAAAATCATGACACGCATGTAATGTACAGCGCGACTTACGTGCCACGCTCATGGTGCGCTGGCGGACGTTTCGCTAGCTTGATATACACCAAAACTGGTATTGCGCGACATGACTGTGTGACGAACGTAAATAACGGGAGTTAATCTGAATATCATGACACGCGTGTCATGTATAGCATGACTTACGTGCCACGCTCATGGTGCGATGGCGGCCGTTCCGCCAGATTGATATTCACCAAAATTGGTATTGCGTGATGTGACTCTGTGAAGAGCATATACAATATAACAGGTGTGATTTTTGGAACATGTCACGTGACAAGTGTTACGTGAGAACCATTGCATACCACGCCGGAAAAATCTGTGCACGTGTTCTGGCAGCAAAGCAGAAGATAAAGAAGAGGACAAATTGCGTGCCGGTTCATGATGATGACAATTTTTATTCGCCACTAACGGGGATTCTCCAAGCTTAAACATGTCTGCTTTTAAAAGAAACAGAGATACCACACACGTAGTTGTATTAAAGCCACAAAAGCGCATAAGCGGGCGTACACAAGCGGCATGGGGATCTCGAGGCCTAAAATTCCCTCTTAGAGAATTTTAGTGCCGGGACCCCGAAGTGCCTTGCGTACGTAAGCCCCTTACGTTCCTTTGTATAGTCCATGGGTGCGGCTGAGAGTACAAGGGAACGTAAGAGGGTGAATAAGGAAGCGGCTTGGAGAGAATAAAAAAAAAACTCACAGGGTCCCTTATGCATTCGCCTAAGACCACTCGAAGGCGAAAGCCGTCTTCCTTTTCTTCATTTGATGTATTGTTCCTCACGCCCCCCCCCCCCCCTCGAAAGCTTTGTGACCTAACATTGTTTTGCACTGCCTCCAAGATCGGAGGCACTGCAATCTTTCTACACCACATCTGGTCATGTGCTCACGTCATCGCGCGAAGTCACGATATTCGACGTCATGATGACGTCACAATCTTTGGTCGTATGGTCACGTCATTACGTGATGATTTTCGACATCCCTCGTGGTGACGCCGCCGACGCGGGACGCCAACGCCGCGGATGCCGACGGTCAATTTTCGCGTTTGCTGAGGAATGTAATGTTTTCGTCAGAGCAGGTGCAGGGCCACCAGTAGGCGCGTGTTAAATGAAAACAATACCTCGTTCGGCTAGCCTGATAGCGTACATCCAGTTGGTTTATTTTACAAAATCATTTTTCTGCTCAACTTCTTCGCCCTCTATACTTCCTAATCACGAAATTTCATCGAGCACATAAGGGCCCCTTGCTATAGTGGAAGAGTTTCCTGCACGAGCACAGACATCGTGCACTATACGTGCATTACTAAAAAGCGCAAGGCACATTCGCTTAGCACAGAGGTGCAGATTAATTTACATGCGCGAATTAAACGTGAAACTGGTAGCATGCACACAAGCGGCAACACAGCGGTAAATGACACCAGCTGACAGCCACAGAAACGCAGACCACATAACGTACAACACATGCCAGGTAACCGCCGAAGCTGACGCGTGACGGCACTAACCTGCGATGTCGAAATAAATGTTCCCCTCACAACATCACGGTAACATCCCAAGCTCGTGCTCAGAACGCGCGATAAATTACGTAAGCGGAACACATCAAGCTTGACATTGATAGCGTGATCGCTGCAAAATTTCAATCTGCCCAAGCGATGGAAATTTCGCGAACCATAAAACTCCTTTTTCTCAGCGTGAAAAAATTATTTTTAATGTTTGTGCGCCTGAAAATGCCTCATTGCACAACAAATAATAAGTTTGTGTTAATGGTAGGCTGTTTATAATACCAGCAATATTCACGCTAAATACTCAAGTACGTATCTCGCATAGCACGGAGAAGTCGGTCGGGGTCCATTTGCTGCGTCTGATGTTTCTGATCCAAAGGCGTCGTCGCTTCTTTTCCTTCGGAAGCCTAAAAAGGCGGAAACATGCGCGCTGCTGTTTGGACCAACGTTACTAGAACAAACTCAGTTTCAGAGCTCCGTATCTCCGCCAGCGGAGGAGGGTGGTCCGAACGGCGGTCGCGAGAACTAGCGGCGCTGCAGTTCCGTCTTGCGCCACTATCGGCGCGTCGTCTGCTGCCACGGCATAACGCTGCGGTCCGCCGCGCAGTTGCTCGCGGCAACTTCGCGGCAACTTTCTTATCGTACTAATTAGGTGGATACTTAGGCGGATATGCATGAGGTCGTCTGTATGCATTGGCCTGCGTGCGTTGTTCATTGATTGGTTAAGAATCGATGTTCGGTCTATATTGCCACGCCCACTTCTTGTTTTATTTTGATGTATTCGGGTTTGACCAGCAAGGACGGTTATCAACGCTCGACGCTGTCCGCGAAGCAGTGTAAGAGAAGATTTGTGATTGTAATAGATCGTTTTGGTAAGATTGCGCGCTGCACGCGAATGTTCCAGCTTTGTCGAGAGATAACGTTGCCACCAGCGATATCGCTTGAAAGTTCAATAGCGCCTGCAGGGGTGAGACAGCTGCGCATATTGCGCATTTTTGATACGATTCCGTTTTCCTGCGCCAAGCTGCTCCGAAAGCATAAAAATTGCAAGAATTGCGCCGAACTGCGCCGAAACGGCCCCGCAAGCAAGAATTTTCAAGCCTGCATCAGTTTCAACGTGGGAAAACGTACCATATTTACTCGAATCTAACGCGCACCTTTTTTTCGACAAAACGAGTCGAAAAATCGCATGCGCGTTAGAATCGAGTACCGAAAAAAAAAAAAAGAAACTCGGTTATTGTATTGCCATCGGCATTTCAAAATGGCCGCCTCCTACGCGCCTCGGCCATTTCTGTCATTGTTTCAGTTCGTACGTGTGCTGAGGAGTTTGTCATCCCGTTCTACATTCGCATCGGTGGCATGGAAGTGCCCACTCCAAGTACTCGATGAGTGCACCACGATGTCGCATTTCAAAGAAAAGTTATTACATGTGCAGAGACGGACGGAAATCGGGCCACATCGCGGTCGTTCGGAGTTGCCGAAACATGCGTGCGAGACTGGCGCAAACAGAAGCAGAAGATTGTTTTACAGCAAAGCTTCACGAAAAAGTTTCTGTGGACAAAAGCAGGGCCGGTTTGCCGAAATCGAAGAGCGTTGACAGCGACAAGGAGTTGTCCGACAGCGACGAAGACTGATCCATTATGCGACTCGTATCGCCGCCGTAGTGGTGACAGTTTCAGCTGCAAGGCCCGCCGTTTGACTTTGTGTTTTCTTTTTTTGAAACTTTAGTTCTTAAAAAGCCAAATACTTGTTCTTCTGAATATGCGAAGGTGGACTCCTACGGACTTCTTTTGTTCATTTCTCTCACGAAAAATGGGTGCGCGTTAGAATCGATGTTGTACTTTTTTTTTTTTTGGTCGTGGAAAACGGGTGCGCGTTACAATCGAGGGTGCGGTAGAATCGAGTAAATACGGTAACTTTAGAAGCAGCGCCAGGGATACGTTCGCAGAACATGTTAACGCGCCCAAGCGTGTCCTTCTACGCGCCTTTGTAATGGAGGCTTCCATAGTGCTGTGGTAATCGCCTCTGAGTGGTTGTAAATATATGTGACCCCCCCCCCCCCCCCCAATGCGTTCATCGGTGGCCGCCATACCGCTTTTGTTCTTTCCTTGAAGGCGTCGCCGCAATCGCGTGCTAGTAAGAATCGTTCATTGACCGTTCAAAGACCTACTGCTATGTTACTACAATTCTGGTGCAATCAGATTTTTTTATTATTTGAAAAATGTGATGTTTATTCTTTTTTTATTTTCAAATGTAAAGTGAACCTAGTTAAAAAACTTTTTTCTTCTATTTCATATGTTCTTACCCGGGTTATATAAACTGCGTAGTTTGTAAAAAGGTAGTGTAGTTCATACCTGGCAATAATACGTTAAAAAAAAACCTTTCTCCAAAGGCTCTTTGAACGTTATGTGTATTCTAAGCCGATTAAAATGTGCGTTTCTTCCTCCAAGTTGCTACAAATTTGTTTCTTTCAAGCTCCAAAAACGACATAATAAATGCCACTAACTGCTCCCAAACAAGGTTCTCCTGCTCCTAAATTGAAATTTTGCTGCTCCCAAAACTGCTCCCAAATCGATTTCAGCCGTCTCACCCCTGCGCCTGTATAAAAGCCGACGCGCTTGACCGCTTGTCAGTTGATCGACGGTCGACGCTCTGTTCGCCGCTATCAGTGTATTGCTGTGGTTTGACTCAGTTTCCCGGCCACAAGTTCGGCCAAATAAAGAGTTTCATCTCGGACCTGCTGACTGCTGCCTTCGTCGACGTCACGACCCTGTGACAATATTTGAGCTGTCTACATTGCGCTTAACTTCCAAGCATAGGAGTTTCTAAGCGAATGAGGGTTTTCAGAGCAATTTTTATAACTACCTCCACAATTTTAGCCGCTGCCATCTTATCTAGACCAAGAACAACTCAACACGTTTGTAAAAGCCTTTAGAGTGCGCAAAGAAGCGTACTTACTCGAGATACGAAAACGTTCTAGAAAAACAGTACTCATGTTTCTACAATTTATTGAAAAATATCACCAATGCTTTGCAATGTTTACAAGACACGTTTTCGCGAAGGTTAAAGGGATACTGACCCAAAATCGGAAAATTTTACGAGAACTCTGTAAATGAAATCTCATTGTGCGATTACAAAGAATAGATGTCGTCTCTGAGCAATTTTTTCAGCGGATAGTTGTATTTTCGGTGTCTCATCTTTCTACGTCGCATCCTTCTACGGTGCCTTAAACAATTCGAACAGATCAGCCGTGATGTGAGCACCGAGCAGTTATTCGCGCGTACTCTGTCGCTAGAAGAGTCGTCAGTATTCAACTCCAGTTTTTCAACTTCACCGAGCAGATGTTCCATGCCCGCAGCACTTTACACTGTACGACAGCCGTTTGCGTTTCGTGCTGTAGCCATTCACTACGCAGTTAAACTGCTCGTCAACTACAATTATTTTTTGCACAAGTAAAGCCTGTTTCACATGCGAGCGACCGAGCGGCGGGGCCCGCAGCGATCGAGCGGCAGCAGGACGCTCGGACGCGGCTTCGTTTCACATGCACCGCTCTTGCGCGGCGCGCGCCTCTGCGATGCGCAGTGATGGTTGTGGGAAGCGCCCGTTATCCGCGGGTTTCCTTTCTCCGGGCTCGCTTGTTTTGGTGCGCTTGGGTTGCAAGTTTCACGAGCCTTCTACTTCGGTGATCGAATTTCACGCGCCTAAACCTTGAATGATGAAAATGTGCAGTGTATCAGAGTGCAATTAAACAACTTCAGTAGTCACGTTTATTTCTGTTCCAGCTTTCTTTTTTTACCACGCAAGTCATGTTGCACGCCCATACACTTGGCCATGGAAAAGCGAAAGAAAGAATTTGTTTGGGGGTTTTAAGCATTCACAGGGCTTTCGGTGGCTTTTGCTCTCGAATGCCGCAAGGCGCTGGTGCGCCGTATGGGCCGGCAACCGGATGCAAGCGGCCCAGTCGACGACATTGTGGGTTTGTGAAGGAGCTCGTCTCTTTTTTTTTTTTTGCCTATGGGCATTCTGCAGTAAAGAGGCGGCGGCATTTGTCGTCTTCGGGGTACGTGACCACTAAAAAAAAAGGGAAAAGAAAACAGTAAACTGTTCGAACGTGCTGCACCAGAGTAGTAAAAAAAAACTGAAACGTCTACTGCGAACAAGTGCGGAGTGTCGTAGGTTCCCCCTGTCCGGACCTATGTTGGTGTCACGATTCGATAAAATACAAAAGAACAAAATGACACGTGCAAACGATTTGTCTGCTTTGATGGAAGCGCAGTAAAGAACAACAAAAGGAAAAGAACGGCGTTTTCTACACTGCCAGCTCGTTGCAGCGAATGTCGTCTGCTAGGAAACCGAGTCGGAGCGAGTTCCTCCCGGCGCGCGCGGCTGCTCTCGTCTCCATCCCTACGGTCACGTGCTCCCCGCGTCACTGCTCCCCCATTGGTTGACCTTGGGCAGCCGCTCTGCCGCTCGCGAATTTTTCCAACTCCGGCGATCTCAATCGCGCGTCCACTGGTCGCTCGAAAAAACCTGTTTTTGGGCTTCCGCGACGGCAGCCGCTCCGCTCTTGGAGCAAAATCGCTGCATGTGAAACAGGCTTAAGTCTCCGTTCCCGAAGCAAAGTGTGGGATTGGGCTAGTTGGTATTCCATTATTAAACTGCTCAGCGCAAAAAAAAAATTGACACGGTACACATAGAAAAGACGAGGACCAGCGCTGGTTCTCGTCTTTTCTATGTGTACCGTGTCAAATTTTTGCGCTGAGCAGTCTGTTTCCGAGCCGGCGAGTGTAATATATTCCGCACATCTTGTTCGATACCTAGTCGTAAAACCTCTCGACAATCCACTGCTTTGAAGGCATAGCGAAAGTTGACAACTGATCGAATGTCAGTTTGGTGCAACTCCCAATCTCGGTAGCGTATTGGCCTCGAGGAGTTACGGAGTCGCCCTCTATCGGACGCGCCTCGATTGCGTGCTAGGCAGGATACCGCCGGCGCGCTCCCCATAGGTTTTGCTGTCGGCGCTCTACAAAAACACCTCGCGGAAGCCCTCCAGGGCATTTCTGTAAGTACTTTCGAAATGAACTGTGTTCTTTAATGTCAAAATAATCATTTTCGACGAACTGAAAGCACAAGATAGTCTACAGTCGCTGTCTCTTTGCAGAAAACCGAGCACCCGCTTCACGCTGTCACCGCGTTGGAGACCCCTGAACCGGCTTCTTGCGTGAAAGGTAGTCACTCGCTGAGTGCAAACTATGTGAAATATCTCGTTAGAGTAGACTGCCTCTATAACCAAACGGAGCATAACAGAAAGAAGCCTCAAGCCAGCGATCGCACGGGTTCGCGACGACTGACGGTGCCTCTGCATGTATGAGCGTCTGCATGTATGTTCGTACTGATGGTTTAGCTTTTGCTACGAGCGCGTTTTGGCACCGCGCTGTGAACTTTAGGCCGCAAAATATGAGAATTTGTGAGTAAACAAACAACTACTGTTGCGCGGACGCTATCAGAGCAGTTCAAAAACAATTTCCTTACAATTGCGGCTTCGGTGCGCATGGCAACTTTGTGATCTGCCGTCCCGAAGATTCAGTGTTTTTTTTTTTCTTTTTCGGTCTAAATTCGGGTACATTTCAATGTAATTTGACAAGTTATCTCGCACTGCGTATTGATCGGTCTTCTCAGCGGCCAAATGCCGCTGCTTCTGTTTCTTTATTCAGCGCATTCGTTTCGTTTGGTGCTCACACAAAACGTGAGCAAATGCGACGCCTTTTTTTAATGCTCCTTAATTATCGTTCCGTTTGCATTGCAGTGAACTTGCCGCTCTCTGTCATCAACAAATTCATAGACCAAAGCTTCACCACTTCGAGATTGCTAGTGGAAGAAGAACCAGTCTACGAGACCGAGCATGTAGTAGCATGCGACGCCTAGGAAAAGAAAGAAAATACAGTAACGTTTGCCGGACTTGTTCTGCAAACCTCGGCTGTGAACTAGGACCCACATGAGCTTGAAATAGCGGTGAATAAAATAGAAGTTATTGCAGCAACCAGCAGCCGCAAAACAGGATAGTAATTATTTGACGAGTACCCCAGCAATTTTGGCAGCAGTGTCGTGTCTAACGCCAACAGGGTGGCATCTTTCCCACGTAAATAAATGAGGCTCCAAGAAAATACATGGGTTCATTTCAAAATGTTAACAGCGCAAGAACGATTAGGAAGGGACGAGACAACAAAGGTAAAGAGCGCTCTTTATCTTTGTTGTTTCGTCCCTTCCTAATCGTTCTATACGCTGTTAACATTTTGAAATGAATCCACACCAACTTGCCCAAGCGTCAACCCTTGCAAAATACATGGGGGTGGCCGGTGGGCCGATCACGGAGGCAATGCAAAATGTATGTAGCTTATGAAGCAATGCATGCCTCATCAAATGGGAAGGTGCCCGTCGGCGTCCCGCGTCGGCGGCGTCAACACGAGTGATGCAAAAAATAATCGTCACGTGATGGTGTCACTATATGACGTCATCATGACGTCACAGATCGCCAAAATATGTAGCGTCATGAGGACGTCACATAATGTGACGTAACATGATGACGTATTCACACGTCATGGTCGCTTTGCATTGCCTACGGAGGCCGTGCAAAACCGCGTTTTGGAGGGGGGCGCGGGAGAATCAGTACATCGACTGACAAGAAGATGGCTTTCGCCTTCTAGTAATCTTTAACGAATGCCCTGTGCGTTTTTTAATTTAACGTATCTGAACAATGACTTGCGCATCTGCAGCCGATTTTGTGGACGCTGAGCACGAGGCCGACGATCAAGAGGTCGCATTGGAGGGTTCTGAGATGGCATCGCACGTGGTAAAAGGTAGCGCTTTTACCATCCTGTGGCAGATAAGCATCATTTGCCGGCGGGAAGCGCGCGCGAGCCATCGTCTCAGTGCGCGCTGTCTGCTACTCACCGAACATCGCAGGCCCGGCGCAGCAACAAAAGTCTTCGTCGCGGAAGTGCTTGTTGCACACAAGACTCGTAGCGGATGGCTACTTGCCGGTTCTTAGCTTTACAACCCATGCTTCACGCTGTTTCTTGTCCCGCGGTTACCAGTGCAGGCTGACACTGGGCTCCTTTGCGTAAGCGCGGCACTGCGGCACCGAGCGGTAGAGCCCCATGTTCGTCGCCTTCGGAGGCAGCCACTCTATTACAATGGTTTCAGTTGAGTAGAAAATGAGAGAAAACTTCCGAATTTGAACAGACCGCAGCGCATGTGGGACTTGAAACTCATTTTCAAAGCACGCGGCAGTGCGCCACAAGCAGCCGACGCGGCTGCTGAGACCACGTGATCCTGCCAAGCACGTCACGCCGACGGTGGCGCCGGCGTTTCCAGTGGTGGGCCTCGAGGCCAATATAGGTAATCACCTGCCTTTCGTTTTGCTGTTCTATTTCTGGCGGCTCCTCCAAACTGGGCACTGGGCTTTCGCGGGACGCCGTGTGTTTTGGGGGGGATTTGCGCCTTGGTCCCTAACATTTTGGCTTTGAAATGTGGGGTGGAAGTGCTGGGAACAAGCGCGGCACGGCACCGGGCGCGAGTTCCCACTTTACACGTGGGATCAAAACTTCTTGTCCCGCAACGACACGACGATAGTGCTTTACAATGTCGTCACTCTCAAAATGAACATCACAGACCTTGCATTTCGCAGTAAGCTTTCTATCTTTGCGATGCAAAGCTTGAATGGCGTAGGGTCTTTTGCAGGTCCGAAGAAGTGTCGTGAAGCGGAGTCGTCGTTGCGGTAGCCGCGCTTGCAGCCCGGCGCAAAGCAAGTCGGCATACCGCACTGTGAATCTGTTCGCCCTCGTTACACTTCGTACATCATGCACGTGTCTTCGTACAAGACGCTAAGCCTGGTCAAGAACAGTCGCAAAAATGACGAGCTAACAAAGCGCAGACGACGCTGTAACCCACGTGCGCTCGTACATCGGCGGCGCCGATCACAACAAGCGCAGCCGCGGGAGCTAGACGTGACTGCAGCGCCACTAGTTCTCACGACCGCCACGCGGACCGCCTCTCCGGCGGAGCTTTTAAACTGAGTTTGTTCTAGTAACGTTGGTTTGGACAGCCAACCGCGCAACAGCAGCCCATCGCACGCAACAAATTCACGGTTGAATGCGAGGAGCAGTCGCCATGAATACGCGCTTCTTCGCACAAGAGCTTCGTAACCTACGCGCGCTCCTCAGCGATCGTGTAAGTGCGGCGCGCCGCCGTCTCTCCATCGCGGCAGCGCCGGACTCCGCGCCGCGCTGGAGCCACCGCCCGCCGCCGCCGGCGAGGAGAGAGGGTTTACGTCACGAGAAGAAGGCGGCACTGGGGCGGAGCTCGGAGAGCGGCGAGATGAAACAATCGCCAAACTCTCCCGAAGGGTATATATGGCTCTGAATACATGGACTGAGAAGAAAAAGAAGATGGCTTTCGCTTTCGAGTCATCTTAGGCGAATGCACAAGGGACCCTGTGAGTTCCTGCTCTCGTAAACGTCTAGCGAATACTAGAGTATCAAGAGATCACATCCATACGCAGAAGTTGCAGAGTCGAAGTATCTCATTATGTCTGCGTGGCTGACACAACATGAAAAGTGGCTCCTTTTGCAGATCCAGAGCGGATATCGCTTTTTCAGCACCATTGCCGATGCTGCAGAGCGACGAAAGACGGACAGTCTAGGTAAGCACTTTGTATAATTTACGGTGAGATTCTTTCACTTAGAGGAAATGATGAATGCAAGAGCCTAGGCATCCGACAGATCACAGCTCTTCAAAGCGCACCCTTCCGCATCGTAGCAGACGACGCGCACAGGGCGAGTCACTTAGGTTGCAGCGGTTTAAGACGACGTTGGTCTTGCTTCAGAGGCGGCCAGTAGACAAAAACTTATAATATCACTTACGTGACATCACTGGGTCGTGCCATGACGACAAAGGGGCCTATGTATACCTTGTTTTCATGAGTTCCGGGCACCAGAGCCAAAGCTCTAGCGCACATTGTTGCGAAGCGAGATGTTTGGAATACGTTGCTCGTCCTCATCACCTAGAAAAGCGGTATCGCCGGAAGATTTTTACTTGAAGGCTTCTCTGCGTGCTGCAGCTGCGATTTGTATGGCGATTCTGCCTAATTTTTTGTATAAAGCAAATTTTGTGGCTCTGTGATAGTGAAGAAAGAGTTCTCTCTTGTTCGTGTTATAACATGCAAATGCCGAAATAAATTATGCAACTGTGCCACGTATGCACTAAGTTTTTATCTATAAGGTACAAAGAATTGGTGTGACATTGCCTAAATTTTTATATGTAGTCGGCACAGCCACAGACTACAAAGCGCCGCGGAGGACCTAGTCTTTGGCAGTGATTCGTCCTGAACCAAAATGGCGGCGGCAGATTCACCTGTGCGATATCGTTCCCTGGTGCGCTTTGATGACAAGAGAGCGAAGCAGCTGGTTTTAAATGTGTTTATATAATATAACTGTTGGGGTTTAACGTCTGAAAACTACGATACAATTATGAGGGAAGCCGTAGTGGAGGGCTCGGGAAATTTCGACCACCTGCATGGGGTTCATTAACGTGCACCTAAATCTACTAAGTACACGGGCCTCGAGCATTTTTGCCTACATCGAAAATGCGGCCACCGCGGCCGTTTTCAATGTGTTTAGTAAAGTGCATAAATGCAAACATGAGTGTGTGAACGCAAACATGAGCTCTCTAATTAAGCGAACGCGTCTGCATGTACCAACGTCAGCGAGCGTGCGCAGTGGCTAGCGGAGCACGAGAAGTACGGCAAGGTGCTGTTTCGCGGTGGCAGGGACCGCGATCGAGGACGATCCCATCGGCACGCACATACGGAATTTGACGTCGCGCAATGCTTTGGTATTCAGTTTGGCAAGTCCGCCACTTTCCGTATAGGGAACCCAAGCTCAAGTTTGCGGCGCGACGACAGCGCCGCGCCAGCCGCGCTGCGGCTCTGTCGGAAAGCTCTGAACCTTCGCGCGGCCGACTCAGCCCCTTTCATGGTAGCGGTAGCGCACGTGCGCACGCGTTCTTCTCTCGGTGCGGGCAACTGGGAGGCCGTCAGCTGGGTACGTTGAACCGAGAGGCTTGCTGTGCGAAGCTGCGCATTTCCACGATGGAAGAAGCGACCCTGCGGAAGCGCAAGCGTGGTCCGAAGTATTGCTGTTTAGTGGCCAGCCACAACAGTGCAGACAAGGCACACGATTCACGTGTTAAACTGTATCGGTTCCCGGGCGTGTCGCACGAGAAATAAAGGCGGCAAGCGTGGATAGCTGACAGCGCTGTCTCGCCTTCTATTTTGGCTGTCTGAGTTCATCGCTTTCGTTCGTTCCGACTACCTGAATCGGTAAGTAACGGGGCGCATGCACGCAGCGACTACAGTAATGATTACTCGCTGTCTTCTCGCATTGTTAAAGTCCAGTTACGGTTGTAGGTGAAGCAACTTTGTGTTTTGATTCCCCATGCTCGTGAGACCTACCCGTCGTTGTTGAACGTTCACATTCGCGTTATACCGTTAGCGTTGCGCGGTTGGTTGAATTCAACTGAACTCCGCACATTGTCAGAAGTTCGGCGCCTGCATTTCACGCATCGGGAAGGCTGCTTTATCACGCCGGAACGGACGTCTGTGCATTTTCAGCAAGCTTTGACATCGTTCTGCAGGTTTGCTTTGTTTTTGTCACTTTATTAGGGTGATATATATTTAAGCCGCTAAATATAACTGGCACTTAATACATGCTTTGCAATTGCAACCTTGATGTAACCACCTGATTTTGTGCGATTTTCTAGCCGCGTTCACGCAACAGGTTTTATACGCCTGTCAAGTCGGTATCATAAAAAAAATCACAGCATATCCACGGAGTGAATGATGATGAGTGGGCGAAGCTGCGGAGGTTCATCGGTAAACCGTGTATCTTCCGTGAATTCTGCCCAGTACATGATCACCGACGTGAGATCGGGCGCGTTTATACTAAAGGTTCGATGAGCTATGACGACTTGCAGCTCACTTTAATTTTACATGTACGCTGTGAATTTTCATTGTTTAGAAAAGCATTGCTTTAGAAAACATCTGGCGTCTTTCGTTAAGCAGCTGGCGTCTTTTCGTTTTGCTTTAGAAACAACTGGCGTTCTTTCGTTTTGCTTTTACAAAACATCTGGCGTCTTTCGTTGGTTTATTTCATCAGTCAACGGCGTTTTGAACAAAATTTTTATTGTTTAATCACGCACAGGAGAAATCTCACCAGGCACTACCTTGGAGGTAAACAATGGCTGCTAATGGGAATGAGAGACAGAAGAAGTCGGCTTTTAGCTAACACTTACACTTCTTCTTCTACTAACGTTTCCTACTGGAACATGCCAATGGCTGCTAATGGGGAATGAGAGAAAGAAGAATTCGGCTTTTAGTTAACGCGCACGCTGCGAATTTTTTATTGTTCAACAACGCACAGGAAAAATCTCCCACCGGCACCACCTTGGAAGTCAAAGCGTAAGACTGGTTACGCACTACGACTACTACGACTACGACAACGAGGGACGAACGGGTGCCGCCTTAAGGAGCTTCGCCCCTAAAAGAGACTGCAAGTATGACGCGAGAGCCGAAAAAACGAGGCGAGCAGTTCATCTTGCTTCACAGTGGTTGAAGCTCAGCTAGCTGCCTCGCGTCTTAATCGGCGGGTGATTCTCCAGCGGCACGGAGGACTTGACTCTAACCTTCTCAGGAAGCAGTGCCATGGCCGTATAATCTTTTTTTCGCACGCCGCAAACGTTTGTTGACGAAAGTACACGGCTGCTACTGTAAGCATGCCATATCAAAACAACAATCATATGATTCGTAGTCCACGCCGCAGAACATCGATAGCGTGTACGGCTTCATTTCGGAGTGCATGTGGACCATTATTCATCTTTAACATGACAGAATGAGACTTACCTCGAGGTATACGTCCTACACGGTGTAATCGCGACTTGGGAAATGCATTTCGCTTTGAGTCGGGCGTCGTTGTCGTCGATCGTCTGCTCTTCACCGTTAACATGATTGACGAGCCTTTCTCATTTTATCAAGTTCGCTTTTCGGAAGTGCCAGTCAAGCTCGAAAATCCTTTTGAAGCCGCACTGCAAGCGGTACATTGCGAGGCGCCGAAAGTGCGCCGCGAGAGCTCTGCACGTGCACAGAAGCGAGCAGCAACGCGGTGGAGAGAAGGGAAAACGCGCGCTGCGAACCACGGCCACCTGGATCGGGGCGCGCGGCGGTGTTGCTCCGGCCGTCCCATTCGGACGGAGGAGGCGTAATTGCAGAAAGGGGCGTGACCACTCCTTTCGCCGCACCGCGGCGCGCGCCTACTACCCCTCCATTCCTTTGCGCTCTATGCGGGAAGGTTTGCGGCGCATAGCGGCGCCTTGAAGATATCGCTGTAGAGTAACCGTGGGTTAGCATAGCACTTCCACCACGTTCACAAAAAGCACATAAAAGAATGGATGGCGGCTATCGCTATATTCTTTATTTTTTTTGTGTGTGTGCCAGTCCTTGTCGTGATGATGGTGACCGAAGCGAAAACACCCGTGAGTCACTTTTTAAGAAAATTGTTTTGGTGTTCTTAAGTGCAGCATATCAGTAACAAGTATACATGCGAAGGAAAGCACGAGATTATTAAAAACTCCTTTTTTTTCTGAGTGCTTCCAGAATAGCGGAAAGGATCCGAAGGTTGGTTCCGCTGCTTAAAGGAGGTTGGCGTATTTCCCTTGGGATGCTGCGCCCTTGAGTGCGCGAGCTTTACCTGCTGGAAGGAATGCCACTTTGGCGTCGAGGCAACGTAATATTCCTTGGTGTTGACTTACAGTAAGGCACGCAGCTGTACGGCACGTTTCTGAAAAACACGGTAAATTACACACGGAATCCCAACGCAGACTAAAAAAACAAATTACTTGCCTGAAGTCAACGTGGTATGACAATGTGAAAATGCATATGAAAACATATATGCTAGACGCAGAAAGCCTTATCAGCAGCCGCTCAGCCAACGAACCGGTAGATTAGTTCGAATCTTAAAGGGCAAACCGCATGCACGCAATAATGGAGGTGGAAACTGGGGGACCCTTAAGCTTCGCCTTTAAGAGTTAAATGCGACAGCGATATCTGCGCGCATACACAGACGCACACGAACGTACACACACACACCGCCGCCGACACCGGAATTACTGCGAAACGGGTTCTTCCATGCTGTCGCGCTAAAACGACAAGCGATACCAAAACGAAAGTGGCCATTGCGCGACCGACCCTTAGCTAATTCGCAGGCGACAAGCGCGCGCTCATCGCTTTCGCGTTCAAATTCGCCTACATGCAGCCTGCGCTTAAATAAGAACGTCTCATTCACATCACTGTCGTATCGTGGGAACTTCAGAATGCAAAAAGACGTGCCCACCAAAATGTTGCCTACCATCGGCTAGGTGAAAACGTCTACAGCATTATCATTACCGCAATTTAGTTTTCCAGCAACGTGATGCTCTTAAGACAGCGCTCGACCGCAGAAGATAGCTATGCAGTGCAGACGACGACGAAATGTATTTCCTTTAGAAAGAAGCATGGCGCGCTCCGGTCCAGGCGGCCGTGGGAGAAACGAGCGCCAAAAGAAAGAATGAGAAGCACGGCAAATCACGTACTCAGCACAATACATGTGTCATATGGCACTTATGTAGCGGCCGTGGTCATGGGATATGAACGCGCCGCGCCATACGAAGCCGCCTAAGCACGCTGCTTGGCTCTATCTCGACGGTAATATGCTACAGAGAACAACACTCACTGTGTAAAGCCCGATTAACAATACATAACAGCGTACCTTGATTCCAGTCACCACGTGCACAATGTCCAGTGTGCATTTTTTCAAACACATCTGCGGCTGTCTACGGCGCGGCGAGCGCGGCATCATCCGCAAGGGGGTAGGAGAAGAGCGCCGCGTCGCGGCGCGCGGCTGAACTACCTCAATTACATTTTTTCAAAGGGGCGCGCGCCGAATGGGACGGCCGGAGCAACACCGCCGCGCGCCCCGATCCAGGTGGCCGTGTGCGAACACCCCAGTTTCTGTTTTTTTGCCAGAGATGGCGCTGCCTGTCAAGAGCAGCAGCGCCGCTAAGCGTTGCTTGGGAAGCCTATATAGAGTGACCTAGAATAGGGGGAGTGTCCAAAGCGCCGGCTCCCGCGTGGCCCTTTTGCCGTGAACTCCCGCGCCGCGCCGCTGCTGCGCCGGACCCGTTAAGGCCCCTATACCTACGGAAAGGTACAGCTTTCTCTTGATCTACGCCGCTTCCTCCTCACCACGCCTCTGATAGGGCGACTGCGGTCACGTGGTAGCGCGCGCCTCTCGGCGCCATGTTGAACGCTCCGACGTGCCATTTGCTGTGTGTTCGCCCCATGTGAAGTGCACGAAGTTTGAAGCGTACGTGTGCGTCTCGCTCGTATTGTCGCGATGCCGGGTTGCTGTGCGTTTGGCTGCCATAACCGTGACACCCATGGGAAAAAGTTTTTTTTGCATTCCGTGCGGAAAAGAAAATGCAGGTCGCCGGAAAATCTGGCTCCACAGAATCGGCCGAGCAAACTTCGAGCCGAGATCGGCGCGGCTTTGTGAGGTAAGTGCTCGTGCGTTTTTACTCTTGACAGGCGTCTTGCTTTGCCGTGTGAGATATGTGGTGTATTACTTACTCAATGTCACGCGAAATTTCGTGTTATTTGTCATGCACCAAGGCAGTCACTTTCTCGAGCAAGTGACTGTCTTGAACACCAGATGGTCGAAATTTTCGGAGGCCTCCACTACGGCGTGCCTCCTGATCATATCACGGTTTTGGCACGTAAAACCCCACATATTAATAACTCTGAAAGAACGAATGTCGTGCACTAGAACACTAGGTTGTGTTCCACATATTCTACTAACCTTTCACTGTGATGTGCGGATGGAAGGGCGAAGACGGAGCGAGCGTCGGAATGAAAGTGCGATAGCAAAAAAAAAAAAAAAGAACCTAGCGCGCAGGATTTATCGAAAGCAGTGCATTTGCGTGCAGCTCCTCCATCATATTGTCTAATTTGGCGAACCACTTCTGTGTGACAGTCAGAACTTTTTGCAAATTCGGAATATGAGCGGGGCTTTAGTTCAGCGGACCGCGGCTCATCGGCCGGCGTGTCATCATGAATTATCGCGTCACAGATTTAGCGCATAAGTTTCAACACGCTGCGGTAGTTGCAGCAGATGCCTGTTTGACGCGCAGTAGATCAAAGCAATAAATTTAAAATTTCAATCAAAGCGCAGCCATGCGGTTATTTTAATAAACGTTCATTCATGTTTAGAACGTTCTCCGACGCTTATGGTGTTTTGCTGCTGTGATAAGATTTCCACCTAACTTGAGTAAAGTGCGCTGGGGGGCTAGTTGGTATGACATAGAATGGTAAAAAACTGCGCGGTTTACGGAACACAAGAAGAAGTAGAGCACAGGACGAGCGCAGGACGAATTGCAGGCATTGCTGCAGTTATATATGATAGATATAGTTTATACGCACGGGAACTATTCCTTCCCAAATGGCGTGGCTTGACATCACAGCTGCCATGTAAATATTTCTTGCCGATGCAATAAATACACGGGGAAACGCTGCGCTCCGAAAAGAACCGTAAACGACATGCAATTTGCTACAAATTGTACATTGCTTGCAGCAGCTCTCCTGGCGCGCTGTAAGGGAATTAGATGGTGCGCACACCTACACCAACTGAGAAAATGAACGCAGAAATAATAGAGTCATTACACACAGCCGTATGCGAGACATGGCACGCGACCACGGCTGGACTAGAAAAGCTGTGGCTGAAGTGGCAGCGCCAGCGCGCAACCGGCCTGAAAGCTTCGCGCGTCCGCGTGGCGCGTTCGAGGGGGCGCCGCCGTCGCGCGCGAGAGCGCGCAGGAGAGGAGGCGGCGGAGGGGAGAGCAGATGGCGGTACTTTTACGAAGTATAGGGGCTTTAGGACCCGTGGGCTTTCCGCGCTCGGGAAGCGCGCGGAAAGGGAGGGGCGTCTGCTACGCGCTGTAGTTTTTTGCGCCGTGTTTCCACACAGGGCACTTGAAGTGCACTTAACTTTTATGATGCGGTGCGGAATGGAGCTTATCCATATTTAAGCGTTGTGTTAATGGTGGGGCAACAACAGAATGCAAAAAATCATGTGTCAAGCGGCATCAGCGTGGCCTAGTTGCGGTTACAGAGTTCGATAACGTTGGTGCGTGTGTAAAAACGCGCAAAACGGACCACGCACAAGCAAAGAACGAAAAAAAACCCTATTCGCACGATTAATCGGGCAATAGCATCACGCATGCACGAATTAAGAGTAATAAAAAAAGTAAATTGCACGCGCAGTCAGCTGAAATACTTGCGCGCAGTGACCGCTTCACACTACGAGCTTTTTACTCATGGTCGCCACTGGTTTGCTAGCCATATGCACGCCGCTTTATTCGACAATTAATTAGCCTCCACTGGCACTTTATTATGGACAGAGCACACCGGGAAGACGCAAGGGAAACAAAAAGAAAGAAAAAAAAGGAGTAGAGACGGCCATACGACTGCAATGCTGTTGTCTTATTTTTGCTTCTGAGGTATCGTACAACAAGGCTCACCGTGCGCAAACATTTGAAAGAAAAGCAATGCCGGGTAAACTAACCTTATTCCACCAAGTTTTTGCATAAAAGGTGTAATATAGAAAATCCTTTACAAATATCCAGATATCATGAAACAAAGTTACAAATGTCCCCATTCTTGCTGTACAAGCTGCCGAAACGAAAATGCGGTAAGAAATCGACAAATAGAAGCGTAATATCTCAATCACTTCAGAAAATTGTTCAAATGCAGAGATACCTTTTGTACCTAGCCGCATGTTGCAATGGATCGCTGAACATCAGTATGAAGCCTTCGCGCGAGATGCGTGCATTGCTTCAAGCCTTCACGATACGAAATGAAAACAGTTTCAAACAACTCATTCTCAACTTCAGATGTTATCACGGTTCTTGGAGGTTAGCCTTTCGCCCGGTTCAGAGACTACAAAAAGATGTGGGCGAGTAGTTACATAAAATACAACTGTTTCAGCGGCAGTTGAGTGCGCGCCAAAAGGGCACCCGACCGCAATTTCCCGCTTTTTCCTGATGACCTCAATATAGCGTCCACCACTATTTCGTGCTGAAGCTCCGGAGTACTTAAATAGTGAGTCTGCTTATCTCTTGAATAAATATAAAGAGGTGACCAGACGAATAAAGCAAGCCTCTTTTGTCCCACAGACGCGTGCAATCAGCTGCTCTGAACTGAGAATCACGTTTGTTTTCAGGCGATCGCTCGTAACGTGAAGTGAGGCTCGTAACGTGAAGTGAGGATGTTGCACTGTTATCGTTTCATTTTCTTTGGTTTGTCTTTTTTTAAGGCTAAAGCCTCAGATGTCTCATCAAACACGAAAATTGACCGTCGGCGTCCCGCGTAGTCAACACGAGTGATGCACAAAATCATCACGCGATGACGTCGATAGGACTTGTGACGTCACTATGACGTCATTCAACGTGACGTCATATGATGTCGCCATCACATGACATGGTCGCTTTGCATTGCCTCCGTGATCGTTCTGCACCTCACCTGCTTTTACATTGCCTCCGTGATCGGGGGCCGATCACGAAGGCAATGTAAAAGCAGGTGAGGTGCAGAAAGCTTGCAATGCCTTCGATCCTGTCGGCAGTCCGAAACCACGTTATGTGCAGAAAGCTTTCGGACGGGCGAGGGAGGTTAAATGCATCGACTGACGAAAAAGATGGCTTTCGTTTTCGAGTCATCTCAGGCGAATGCATAAGGGGGCCACGTTTTTTTTCATGTATTTTTTTGGCATACATATTACCTATGCGGTCAGTTCTTCAAAATGTATGGGTAACCCTAACATGTTGATATCGATATTGGTGACCATCAAGTTTTTTATAACCTGACGGAAACAAATCGTCAGACCACACATCGTCAGAATTATTTCTGGCTACAGAAAGCGGGTTTGCGCGCCACACACCATATTATTATTATTGTTAGTCGCTACGCAGGCGGCAAGCATGTCAAGTTAGTGATCCCATGACATATCGGCCGTGTTGGGCATACGCACATTCGTGCCTCTCCGTGCCAATTTTCGTGTATACCAAGTCAACGAGACGCGAGTTACGCGAGTAATTTTTTACTTTTGGTACCGCGGCCAAGCCGACTGACACATCCGGCTTCGCATGAAATGGCTTGAAACAACAGAGCGCTGGAGGCAGCCTTGTAAAACAAATCGAATGCACGAAATAAAAGATAGGATATGAAGGGTGCAAACGCGTTAGCATGCATGAGCTAGTTAATACGTGAATATGTGCTACGTTCTCCTGGTTATCTCCAGTTTATTCTCTCCTGCAGCAAGTTTACGTTCGTCATTACACACGAAAGTAAGTTAAGCGCCTTTTCTCACGATAAAGTGCGCGCAGGATGCGTTCCTCAAACAGCCACGAAAGTGTGGACCAATGCGGTGACAAACCATCCTGTATACAAAATCCCCGTTTCACAACACACAAACTAACAAACGCGTTCCCTGTGTGATTAGTCGCTGCAGTATTATGTTGCAGTGACGCAGTATTAAATATTGCCAAAATTTCCGCAACTTTAGCTAATAGCGGCCAAAATATCACGCGCGTAGCAGACGCTCGCTGCTTTCACGCGGCTTGCGCCGCGGAGAAAGCCCACGGGTCCGGCACGGTAGCGCCGCGGCGCGGGAGTTCACCGCAAAAGGCCCTCGCTCCTCCCATGTATTCGCGCGGCGCTTTGGACACTCCCCCTATTCTAGGTCACTCTAGCCTATACGCGTAGTGCGCCGTCTATAGAGGCGCCACTGAAAGCCACCTAGCGGCCGCCGGCGACAGTACACTCGGGGAGCCGAGCAGACGACGGCGCATTGCATAGCATTGCTGCAGGGGATGGCTGAAGTACGCGGCTGCGATTTTCCCTGCGTTCGGGTGCCTGACAGCTACTTCTGCGGTGACAGCTGCAGGAAAGGCGCGGCCCTCTACAAAAGTGGCCACGTGCACGACGTCAACGGAATTTGGGACAACCCAGTGCGTATACGTGCCAAGTGCGTCCCGCAGACCAGCGTGACAAAGCCTAGCTATGAAGTGGAGCTCGTGGTAAGTAGCCGGTTTGTTTTGTTCACTGATGCGACGCCTCGTTCAGTCCTCGTTGTTCTTCAAATTCAACCTTTGCTGCAATGTTGTTTCTGTACCTATTATTAATAATACACATCGTATGGGCGGACTGATATTTAAATGTTCCGAACTCGCATGGCGAGATGCCGGCACATGTAGCGATCGTGCTACCGCTGATTACGCGTGCCATCGCCGAACAAGTGCCACCAAGAAAATCAGTTGTGGCATTAATATTGCAGATGGAATGCCCTGGTATTTGTTCCGGAATTCCGGAAGGCCGGAATTTGTTCCGTCGTTGAGATGCAAGTAACAATAATTACGGTAGTTTACATAGATACTCAAGAGATTCGTCGTGTTTTACACGATATTTCGTCATAGATGTATGTTAAGTATGCCTGCAATATCTTACATTGATTTAGAGCTCTATTGACCTGCGTAGGTTTCAAATTGTGTTACTTGCATCGAGGGCACGGTAGCAGTGTTTTGCCGGCGAGCATTGTCTCAGCCATCCGTGAGAAAGATTTTATTGTGTTATCGTCAGCATGCACCAAAAGTATTTTTACTTTTTCATGGATCACAATTGTGCTGCATGTTTGTAATGTTCGTTTTCATTTGGGGGGCATGCACGCTCTTGAAATTACTAACCCGAGAGCCTGTCGAGTTGCGTGTGAAATTGTGCGAACTGTCACCAATCGTCAAAAAAAAAAAAAGAGGGGGAAGGCGAATAAGTACATGTGTTGCTGCTACCAGGAAACTGAAAGTCTGAGAGCAGGAGATTTCAAATTGTGCTTGATTTATGTTCTAAGATAAGTGTGATGGTAGATGTACAAAACGGCTTGCATGCGAAAGGAAATCCTGCAACTGCATTAGTAACCTTTAATATTTTTTGTTTACTTGCCAGGCATCAGTACCAGACTTCCTGCTGCAAGATGCACTCTGCACCTGCAAGGCAGGTAAAGAAAGCCGGTGCAAACACATTGCCGCTGTCGTGCATTACATCAACAGTGAAGAAAACAGGTCGTGCACAAGTGGTCTAAGGCTGTGGGGCAAGCCTTCTGTGCGTGCTCTTGGAACCTACAAGAAAGGCTCATGCTTGGACGGCTTCCTCGGCAAGGCAGTAGAAGATGTTGTGCCACTGCCACCAGCTGTACCACCTAGTCAGGATGCAACTGTGGTGGCTGAACTGCTTGATGGTTTGTGGAACTACAATTGTACACTCGTTGCAGCCATAAAGCATGAGCTGTCAGTGACGATTCCTCAAGATCCTCAACGAGAAGCTCAGGTGCATGAGGAACAAATTGTAAAGGGCCATTTTCGTTCTTCTGAACTGTGCCGTGGAAATGGAATGCAAGGTAACACAGACGAGGAGATCTTAGCATCGAAGATACCTGCGAGCGAAAATAAAGATACTGTTAAAGAAGAATCGGTCTGTAATAATTTCGGAAAAAGACTGCGTGATTTAACTTCATTACAAACGAGGAGAGGTAAAGACACGAAATTAAAAAACAAGAGTTATTCATGAAGAAAATAGCAATAAATAGCAATTTACCGTGCTGCGCCCTCAGCACGGTAAGTTTGCGTCGAACATCAGCGAAAAGCCTGCACTCAGCACTAAGGTCGAACCGAACCAAAACATGGGCAGGCCGCGATAACCTTCGTCGCTATCCGGTGTCAACATGATCGAGCGCATCAAACACCGATATCGCAGAACGAAAGCGTGGGAGCAAGAAGCGAAGCATTAATAACGCGGAGAATAGTGAAGGGGCTCACCTTTCCCGACGAACGGCGGCGATCCGTTGTTTCCGTCGTTCCCGTTCATGAGGCCTCGCGGGGAACGAGTAAAACCGCGTTGCGGGCGAGTTTTTGTAGATGTTCGAGCACCCCACCACACAGCAATTGTTCTTTGACATATCTTGAAGCTTCGGCCACCACACACATGCGTCGGACACTACTAATTTCACTCCGAAAACGTGAACGACGCGGTGACACACGAACAACGACGTAGAAACGTACGGCGGACGTCTGCTCACTGCCCCGAGAGTAGCGAGCAAGTTCGCCACCACTGGCGCTTCGGTCGGCGTGCACTAGGCGTATATGGCCACGGCCGGTCTGGAGGCGCGCGAGCGAGCGCGCGCCTCTAGACCGGCCGTGATATGGCGCGCAACTGAAACGCATCCCTCAAATATAGTCTGGCACTATACCTCAAATGTCTGCGTATAAGACTAAGTATATCTCGAGGACGTGCGCTTCGAGGCGTATTTTGTATCGCTATTACAATTACAGCTGATCTCGCTGCGCAGTTGCAGAGTGTTCGGAGACACTCCTGCCGATTCCGCTGCAGCACTCGCCGCTAGCAGGCGACAGGGCGCGGAAGGATACATTTAGATGTGCTCACCCTCCTGATTGGCGAGGAGGCCTGTAGCTTCCACAGTGCTGCAGGGAACTACTGAAACATAGTGGTATATAGTTGACCAGGAACTGTTTCGAAGCGGCGTCCAAAGCCACACCAAATGGTTTTTCTCATACGATACGCGTTGACGACGTTCGTCATAACGGGCCTTGTTTAGGAAGCGCTAGTACGAAGGCAGGCTTTGCGCCGGACCTGTTCTGCGCGGCAAAGGCTTTCGGCCAGAAAATATTGCTCGGGTTCGGAGAACGGATTAGGGTAAAGAGCTCCGCGGACGTAGAACATATAAAGCGGGCTCTATCCAGTGGTCTCGTGTTGTGCAGTAGTGCAAGAGAGACTTATAAACGGCAATACATTGTCCCAACTTTTGTGTCCTGATTCAACATACATGAAAAGCATGCTGACGAGAGTTCTATTAGCTTGTTCGGTTAAACCGTTACTCTGCAGGTGGTAAAATGAGACGTGGCAAGACGGAGCAGGTCTTCAACTACATCGGCGAGGAATTGCCGCCCGCGATCACTGGTGATAACACGTATACGCCTCGATGGCATAATATATAATGTGTGACAGCATAAAGTGTGAAAACACAGCGGCCGTTGCTGCAGGAACTGCCGCAGTTTGGGCATAGCGTGTCAGGTGGTAGTATAATCTATCGGTTGGCTTTCGTCGATTGCGGAAAAGGACCGAGCAGGTCAGCACCAACGACCTCAAACGGTGAACCAGGGGGTGCTATGGGTTGAAGTCCTGCTGGTCCGCTTGTCGGACGCTTGTAGCCTCGACACAGTTCACATCTCGCAACGTACATAGTTACACGTTGACGCATTTTCGGCCAGAAGAAGCGTTCTTGGGTGAGCTGAAATTTCCTGGAAAAACCTATATGTCGAGACGTAAGGTCATAGTGCACTGCTCGCAGGACATCATGTCGCAAATTTGTCGGCGCGATTAGAATTAAACGGGCGCCCTTGCCGGAATAACTTTTCTTGTAAACAATGCCATCCTTTACAACGAAGCGGCATTGACCGTTCATTTAGGAGATAAAAGAAGGAGCGAGACTGCAGTTATTGTATTGCTCCGCACGAAAAGTGGTGAGGTCGGCAAATGGGGTATAAACAACTGCTACAAATTTACCGAAGTTGTCGCGACCCTCGGTTGTCCGACGCGGAAGTCACGCGCGAGAGGCAGCCGGCTTCGGCGTTACGGTGACCGCTCTTGTAACACACTTCAATGTGACATTTGTGTAATCGTAAGGCCCAGCGAGCAAGATGCCGGATGGGTCACGTAGTCGGGTGAGCCGACATCAAGAATGATGGTCTGTGACAACTGAAAATGAGCGTCCATGGAAATACGGCCGGAACTTGTGGATGGCGAATACGACCGCGAGACATTTTGGCTCTGTGACAGCGTAGTGTGTAGTTGCAATCGGGTTTACTTAATCAACGACTATAGAATAGGCAACGACGTGTCTAAGAGTGTGATGGCGTTGGATCGAGGTGGCCCCGAGGCCTACAACATTGGTGTCTGGACGCCGGTGGCAGCAGATAGGTCAAAGTCAGGGGCGTAGCCAGGGGTTGGGGAAGGTGAACCCCACCCCCCCCCCCCCCGAAATTTTTCGATTTTACATGTGCATATATACACGCGCACGTACAAACGCACGCACGAAATGCAAAAAATGCCCCCACCTCCCCGAAGGGAATCGTGAGGAAATGCGAATGCATTTCTTGCGCCGAGAGTACACGGCGCAGTAATTTTAATGGCGTAAATTAATGACGAGACGAGGATTTGTACCGTAACCATTTATTTACACATTCATCAGCACCTGTTTGTGTTGTCATTGTACCTGACGGCCATAATCTCAGCCGTGTGGTCGCCGTTGGCGTTTCACAGCGGCGTCTCGAGCACACATTTCGAGAGGCGCCCAGCCAGCGGACGGGAGAGTGGGGCGCAGGGAGGAGAGAGAGCGAACGGCGAGAGAAGGAGCGGCGAAGCACTGCACCCAATGCCACCTAGAAGAGCGGTGCGGAGCCGGCGCGCGCCCGCGCAAACCGCGGTGAGGAGGCGGAGAGCGCGCAGTCACGTGGGGTGTGACGTCGCTGCGCCGTTGCTACAGACGCTCCTCTCCTTTCCTCGCGCCGTTGCTATGGGACGGCGGATTCAGGGTCGCTTATAAAGTGCATTCGCACTTAAAAGGATGGTTGAAAATCCCCCCCCCCCTCCCCGAAAAAAATTTCTCGCTCCGCATCTCGCCAAAGTGGCAGAGTGTGGTTCCTGAAGTAAGGAAAAACTTGGCTTACGATAACCATCAACCTATTGCTTATGAGGAACGACGGCGCTTCCTTGGCGTGTGTCGCCGTAAAAAATTCTGGCGCACTGTGAAGCATACGTGTAGAGCCGCGACCTCTAATTTCGTGACGGTCTGCGCGCACGGTTGTTTCGTTCAAAGCACGACTGAGAGCGCTGCGATACGCTAACGCTTGAGCATAGTCACGTGGTTATATGTCATATTTCGCGGGCTTTCCTTAAATGCCGGAAAAAAACAAGCGCGCTGCAAGGACAGTGGTCCAACACGGAAGCGCGTGGCCGGCTCAGAGCCATATTATATACCCTTCGGGACAGTTTGGCGATTATTTCATCTCGCCGCTCTCCGCGCCCCGCCCCAGCGCCGCCTTCTTTTCGTGACGCACCCTCTCTTCTTGTCGGCCGTGCCAGGGCGGCGCGGAGCCGCGAAGACTAGGCGCCATATTTACAGCACCTCTGATCAGTGCGCGTGGTGCTTGTGTGTTCACGTTGCTTGATCCTGGTATCACACGTGAACTGGTTGCGTGAATTGGTTGTTTCGCCCGTGGTTGCTGAAACCGTAGCGCTAACGGAGTACAAATGTTTAGGTCCTCCCTCCCCCTCTAAAAAAAGAAAGAAAAGATCATTTCGGACCGTTGGCGCTATAATGAAACAGCTCCACTAACGTAATACCTGTGGAGGGGCGAAGCATGCAGTGTTCGCCGGTGTTTCCCACAGCAAAATCTCTCCTATTGGGCAATAAGGGACAGAACAAAGATTAGACGCATAGACCCGCAGTTAACGTGCACGCTGTGATTTTTTATTGTTCAACTACGCACAAAAGAAATATGCCACCGGCACTGATTGCAGGTCACCGGTGAACGGTTGCGCACCGCGAGCAGTCGGTTTTTAGATGCGAAAGCATCTTATGCTCGGGGCAGTGTGCGTTCTGTGGCGTCCGCACGCATACTGCGCATGCGCCAACTCTCCCCCTCTCCTCGCTTGAGCGTGAGGAGGTGGGTTGGAGCAGGTGGCGTGAGCTCCGCCTCCGCTTCGTTTCTCCTCTCCCGTTTCTCTCTCTCCGCCACAGCTGTGCGCTCGTATTAATGCGGCGCGCGCTCGCTCCCGTCGCACTCTCCTTCGCAACGGCGCTACGGACGCTCGCGAAGCTGAACTTTGTAAACGGCAACGCCGGCAAGCGAATCTCGAAGCTGCGAGGCCGCGAAAGCGCGCATTCGCTGTGATTCCGTTATTCTCTCTCAGTGCAACGGTGTGCGAAACGCCATGAACAACCTCGACGTCGGCGCTAGTTGCAGCGGCAGCGCCACCGCGGCGGAGCAGAGGAAGGCTCGGGAAGCCGAACGCAAACGTCAGCGTTGACAAGCGGTAATTCAAACGCCTCGACAACCACCGTCTCATAAGTCGCATAAGAGATACGAAAATTCGATGCGCACCCCCCGCGATGCTTTCTCATCCCACCACGGTTGCCCGTAGGGGGACATGTTGTGTATTTTTTTTTCAATCAAGAAACTCGCTAGCAGACGCTGCCTGCGTCGGCATTGTCTCTCGCGGGTGAGGGCGCGTTCTGCTTCCTTGCGAGCTGGTAGTTCAGCGTTCATCGCAGAAAGTGGGTTTTCATAGTCAACGCGCGCCGTTCGCTCTCCCTCGCCATACGGCGAGCGATGAGGCGGGCTCTCTCTTGCACACAAGCAAATGGGCGGGACACGACGATGCCCGCCGACACGCTGAGAGCCTAAGGTGCTTCGCCCCTGAAAGAAGCGGAGGCTTCTTTGGATTCGAAATAATCCGCGCAACAAATGGAGTTCAACCAACCGCTCCGAGCCATCGGAGGTAATTGCGCAGTTTGCTTGAATATTGCTGGCAGTGTATATTGAAGCATCGTACCATTGACCTAAATTATGATTCGTTATGCGGTGCGGTCTTTTTATGCTCAGAAGCTTTTGAAGGTTATTTTAAACAAGGCGAAAGCTTGCAGACGGCCGCACAAGGCTTGAGACACAGCGAAGCTGGCCGAGCACGCCTATGCCGCTCGTACTCGGCTTTCCGGCTGGATCCTGACGTCGCATACGCGCGTCATTCCACTCACGGTGACCGGCATCTCGTCCACCGTGATCTCGTCGTCTCTGGTGCTCCCTTTCCCTGGCCGCGTATTCTGCATCTGCTCGTTACCGCCGTTGCCGTTCTCGTACAGCGACAAGCCTCGCTTCACGATGCGTGGCTTCTTCTTCGGGAGTATGTATACTTCCTTTACGCGTCCCATGGCTGTATCGGATCGAGCGGTGGAAGCGCGGTGGACCTCGGTTTTCATCGCAGCTTCCATCTTCCACTTCCTGCCGTTTTAACACGAAAGTGTTTTATGCCGGGGTCCACCAAGTACATCCGTCACGGATATGACGTTGATAAAATGGACGCCAACGGGTGAGAAAGAAAAAACGAAGAAAAGAAACCCCGCTGGGAATCGAACCCACAACGTTGCGGCCGCGAAAGCAAGCGCCCGACGCACTACCGACTAAGCTAACTCGGGAGATGCTAAAGACGGCGCGAACGCGCCTTATATCTTTCGCACATTCTCTTTCGCGGCGGGCGGAGCGGGACGGTGCCGCCGTCTGTGAGATGTGAAAAGAAGTAATGCTTCACGCTCGACACTTACTAGCGCTTACTCCGAGATTGCACGCGATATCGTAGTTCATGGTTAAAGCGTCTCGATACCAGAGCTGTAGACTGGCCGCGCTGGCGTCGCCGAGGCACCTTTGACGCGGTTACGTTCTTTGCCTTTGGCTTCGTGTTAGCGTGCGTCGGCTCATCGGAGTAGTGCAGCTCCCGCGTGCACCAACGGAATTTCTCCGCCGCCGACTGCTTCAATTGCGAGAGCACCGACTAACAAAACTGCTGCAACATGCGTTGCAGAAAGGACGCGAGTTCGACGGGCGAATGTCGTGCCTTGGTGGAGCGAGAGCAGCGCCTGCGAGACAGAGGCCAGCGGGACGCACGCGTTTGTGGCTCAGGCTACGAACCTCTACCTCCCGTGTTGCTGAAGCGCAGTGTGTGCTATGTATGCATGAGCACAGACGTCGGCTACCCTTTACTAGAAAGCGCACACCGTGTCGTTTCTCTCCTTAATTGACGACGGTTTGAAGAAGTGCATACCGGGTACCAATGTTGATTATGAGATTGTTGATATCATCCTTACGCGGGATTCACGATTGCTGTGTCCAAATATATGTTCACACCTTCAGCTACCGTGCGCAACGGTTTAATCATGATCATGGGCGTTAGTCGTCGCGATATAGACATGCTGTCAACATGGGTGCATCCACGTCAAACGGTGCTATAACTGCCAAACACGAATAGACATTGTAAAGCTTTCATATATCACTACACAATAAGCAGTACTCTGTGAAGACACGTGTCACTTTCGTGTTATGCCGATTCCTATGACAGAAGGATCAGCCATGTTTTTGGATTTAACTATGTTATGTTAGGTAAGATTTGTGCCGCTGTGCAAAGAAAGAATGAGCGAGTAATAGACTGACATTTGTTTCGTATAACGCACCAACAAATTCACTGATTACCATCCAGGTTTGGTGTATAAGGTTCCTTTCAGCTGCGGCCGCTTACGTAGGCCAACGGGCCGATGCGTTAACCAGGATTATGGAACATACGGAATCGCTAACCGAAGGCTCCCTTGTAATCTATCTTGCTAAAAGTGTAAGTGCGCGCCAAAATCCGATGAATGCGCAGTTTTGTACCGACACTAGGAATGAATTAAACGCGTCTGATGACTGAGGCATGGCATATCGAAAATATTGGCTTAGCGCATGCGTGAATGAACCGTCGATTAACTTGCCATAAAGAAGAAATCAAATGCTTACCACTTTCTTTCACGTAGACTCCCGCACGTCCCGGATTGATAGGTTCGCCTATTGCCTGGCGGGTGGTCTAGTGGTTAAGGTGCTAGACTGGCTGACCCTCAGGTCGCGGATAGAATCCCGGCCGCGGTGACCACATTTTCGATGGAGGCGACTATGATAGAGGCCCGTGTATTTCGATTTAGTGCACGTTAAACAACACCAGGTGGTCAACAATTTCCGGATCCCTCCAATACGGCGTCTTTCATAATCATATTGTGGTTTTGGGACGTTAACGCCAACGGTTATTAGTGAGTTTTATTGCTGGGTACCCAAGTGGCTTGTGTACCCAAGATATTAGAGAGTTTTAGCACTGGGGACCCCAAGCCACCTGCGTACGTACGGTCTTGCGTTCCTTGTACTCCCCAGCCGCATCCACCGAGAATCAAAAGAGCGCAAGGGCCCGCGCGCCCCCAAGCCCGCGGGAACCCAGCACTAAAACTCTCTATTGGGGCGGCGGTACTGCGCATGCGCGAAGCCCCAAGCACATGCGTCCCCGGGTCGCCGGGGCCGTGCGTACGCGCGGCCATAAACACCGCTGCCACCAATGGCCTCCTAGTGGAGATCAGCTGTCCCTAGCAGGTCGCGTCCCCCTTGAATCTAAGAAGTGGCCGTCGTGCGCTCTGTAGTTCGTCAGCTCCGAACTGATGCTTTTATTTGCTTAGATTAATGTCCTTAAGCTTTCACAGCAAAGTATCCGTGTCGATTCGGCACCATTTTCGAGAGCCATAATCAAATAACCGATGCACTTAGAGAGTGGCGATGGGCCATATAGTTAGTCCAGACCAACTTTTTATATTGTACAGACTCTAGAGGAAAAGCTCCCCATAGGTACGAAAAGATAGCTTGCCGTGGACGAAAGATAGCTTGCCGCGGGCAGGGACCGAACCTGCGACCTTCGAATAACGCGTCCGATGCTCTACCAAACTGAGCTACCGCGGCGGCCTGTCCCCCCGTCCACTTTATGGGGTATATATGTACATGTAAACGTGGGAGCGTAAGTCAGCGCCGCCAGTAGCCTTGACGGCGAGTGTGGAACACTCTTTTTCTGCCTGTTGGCGTCACGTAGCACGTGAACATATTACGAGCTGGCAAACAAAGAAAACGAGCCCTTAAAATTTCCACTTCTTTCCTTCATTAATAGCGAGGGTCTCGTTCTGGCAGACTTGATGCTTTCAGGTAGTATGCGAGGGATTATTGGTCAGCTGCCAGCTCGTAATAAGTTCACGTGCACGTGACGCCAACAGGCAGAAAAAGAGTGTTCCCCACTCGCCGTCAAGGCTACTGGCGGCGCTGACTTACGCTCCCACGTTTAATGTACTTATATACCCCATAAAGTGGACGGGGGGATGGCCGCCGCGGTAGCTCAGTTGGTAGTGCATCGGACGCGTTATCGAAGGTCGCAGGTTCGGTCCCTGCCCGTGGCAAGCTATCTTTTCGTCCACTTTCTGTCTTCACATTTACATTAAGCGCGAACCACACGTCCGCTGGCCGAGCGCGCGCTGTACGTTGGCTGTACGCGCTCCGGAGACCGCGCATGCGCAGACGACGCAAGCGCGGCAAAACGCGCGCGGTACGCGAGTGTTCGCGGCGACTGTATTCGACCTTCAAACGGTGCGCGTCCGGAAGCGCTTGGGGCCATGCAAATACGCAACTGTGGCATGGCTGTTACCAGCACCGGCTTGACCGACGGATTGATGATGCACATCATGTGAAAAATTTTAGTTCTTATTTACTTTTGCATGCATCTAACAATAAAAAAGGTTAACAGAAGGAGGTTTTGTAAGTATTCTGATGAACTATCAGATTTAGTGAAATAGACGAATTGTATAGCGCCAACGGGGTACTTGGACAGACAGAAAACAGACAGCCCGGCTCAAGGCTTCAGGCTTTCCAGAGGCTTTCATCGCGTCTGGTAGCAGAATCCATCTACCGGACCAGTAAGGCAGGACGGGAGAGGGAGCAAGCTCTGGCGCGGGTAGCACAACTCAACAGCCGGGAAAGATAGCTGTTGTTCCGTATAAGCATCAAATATCCCACATACTTAAAAAGATTGGAAACGCGCTGGCATTCGTGCAGTTTTTCTGCCCCCTTAAGCTAATCGGTCTTGCGAAATTCACTAGCCCTCTGAGGCAACAGTCGTCTGCGCATGTGGCGTGAAGCACAGGACTAGGTACGTGCAATGCGCACGGGAAGTTGTGTACAAGGTTCCTCTCTCCTGTGGTGCATGCTACATCGGTCAGACGGGTAGGTTACTAATGACCGGATAAGGGAACACGCTAACAACGTAAAAAAATGGCAAAGACGGGTTTCTGGCACAACACTGTACGTCTTGTAAATTGTTCACCCCTTTTTGAGCGCACAGTCACTGTGTATAACACAGGAATAATCGCACCCGAATGATAGTGAGGCTGCGCAGATGGCAAGCGAGCATGACATGTGTGTTAGTAAGCCATCCGTAGCCCTCTCTGACAAGGAATTAAGTTCCTAGGAAGCACTGGCGCACGCACGCACTGACCGGTTGTTTTTTCATGTTTTGTTTGTTTGTTTTTGATTGCGCAGCGTCTGCCTTAACGTTTTTCGCTTAGCGCATCCTCTGTCACATGTTCATCTTTTGCTTTTTGTGCCATATATGAATGTTCGATTTCTGCTTAATAACATCAGTTGGAAGTTAGCGCCCCGTCCTCGTTTTTTCTGTATGTCCAAGTACCCGTTCGCGCTATACAATTCGTCATGACATACCAACTAGCCCAAGCTGCTACCCTTAGGTTCGCCTATAATTTCGGTTTTGAAGTCCTTTGCGTGCCGCTTCTTTGCGTGATGCTTCCCAGCTGGCTAAAGACTTGCTTCCGAAGAAAACAAGAGGCTCTGGAACCTTGCGACTCATCATTATGCTTTCCTCTACTCTATCGACCCACATCTAAGAACAAGACTCCCATACAGAATTCCTCGACATCTGGAAACTTTGTACCATCGTCTTCGACTAAACAGTGCTTATGGAAACAGTTTACGGTACCGCTTCGGTCAAACCGAAAGTCCGTACTGTAATAACTGTGGCTCTATAGAAACTGTCGAGCATATTTTGTTCGAGTGCCGAGCGTATGCCGAAGAGCGTGCGCTCTATGAACATTGCATGCATATGCTGACAAAAGAACTTTATCAATTGACTGTGCCTTGGGCCCTTACCTTGCGTCGCGCAACAGAGGCAAGCGATGAAACTACTATTCAGATATTTAGAGAGCATCGGTCAGCTCGACAAATTTAATGACACCTTGAGAACGTAGTGTCACTGTCAGCACACGTCCCCGTCCAAGATGCAAAAAAAACCAGTTTGTGTTTTACCTCTTTTTTATTCTATTTTAAATTTTATATTTTTTCTATCTCTTTCAGTCCCCAATGCCCTTCTCCACGCAGAGTAGCAAGTCAGCGAATTTACACACGCCGGCTAAATTCTCTGCCTTTCAATAAAGAGCTCTCTCTCTCTGATGAACTATCAGTAATTTTGTACGAAACAATGTCTTGCACGTATGAGGAAACGCGCGCTCGCGTGCGCCTTCGTGCGTAGTGTGTGGGTGGAAATCGCCATTGCTCGCCGTACACGCCGGAATGTGCGCGCTGACGCCCTCCACGTGCGCGTTTGGGAGCGTACGTGTGGTTCGGGCTTTACATTTATTACTAATAACGTCCCCTATACTTTCCTTGGCATTATTGTCTGTTAGTGCCCATATTATTGTGTTCATGTTGCTAATTTGTCGAAATTCCCGTTTGATTTTTATTGCCAGTATTACAATGAATAGCGCTACTTCTAGCTGATTTGTAAATAAATGCAAAGGAAACGATCTCAAAGGTACAGTAATGGCGGTGTTCTTGTGGTCGGTGCTTTTTCGGCCCAGCTTTTCCCAGCTTTCCCTCTAGAGTCTGTACTAACTCTATGCGATGGGCGCTCCCAGAATCTCGGAGGACAGATTACGTGCCTGTTAGTTGTTTCGTCCATAGCTGGCGACACTTATCGTGGCGGCAGCTATGACACATGCTACGCCTTTCCGATACCGGAATACCGGACGCTGACGAACCCGCACGCACAGTAGACGAAAATGAACAGTACACGGGAAAAGACGCCCATCTCACCGTCACAAGTTCTCCACGTGTATGTCGTTGTCGGGCTACGGCACCGGCTGCAGTCGCAACTTCGACACGTAGAGTTAGTACACACTCTAGAGGAAAAGCTCCCCACAGGGAGTATGCACTGAAACTGAGCCGCAATGTGGCGCTGCGGTGCCCCCGAGCTGGGCGCCATTTTGCTGTTCTCGTGCGCAGCGACCCACGCTGCTACTGTGTTTGCTGTGTGTACGCGCTAGGTGTTGTGTGCTGTTTCCTTGCCTGCCGTGTACTCGCGCGCTTCATTAACGATAGTACGGCGTTGGAACTGTCCCCTACCACTGCGTGTGCACGGATCTAGTCATTTGCCTGGCTGTGCAAGCGATCGCCGTGTTGCTGCAGTGAAAAGATGCTGCTCAGCGACTACGCCAAGTCGCTGTCTGATCCCGAGCGCAGGAGACCACATCAAAGTCGCAAAATGCGGTAGCGACGACCCCTTGGCGCTTTCCGATGACCAGTTCACGAAAGATGTTGGCTGCTATCCCAGCGTAGACGTGCGGATATCAACGATTATCTTGTTCACGGGACAAGTTTCGTGACGCGGGAGCAGCTTAAGAGCTACAAATCCTTGGAGGCTCACAATTATGTCACAAGCGGCCTCGTGGAGCCACAAAGGGTGAAAACTCTTCGTGATGGCAACATCGTCGTCGTTTCAAAGGTAGGCTGTACATATTGTACCGCATGTTCCCGACTTAACGGCTTGTTCTAGGTATCCGTAAAGTTAGTGATCGGGTGCTAAAGTGGTAAAGCATGCCATCAGTCGCTGATGTGGCGCCCAGCCCATCGCACTTTCTTGCCGCTATCACTAGATGGGCAGCCAAGTTGTCGCTGTGTTTCGCGTGTTTTTAGCGCTTGGAGCAGGGGCGGCGCCAGGATTTTGATGCTAAGGGAGGGGGACACCGAAGACAAGCAAGTTCCTTCAGGGGGGCAGGGAACATATGCGTTGTGTTTTGACCATGTTTGCTCGAGGGGGCAGGCAGAAATTTAGGGGCAGCTCCAGCACCCCCCCCCCTTCCCGGCGGCTCCCCTGGCTTGAAGTAGTGCTGTAAAAATCTAATCGCGCGCGCTGAACACTGATTTATCTTACTATCTGCGCAGGTCCGCCACTCACAAGCGTTTAAAGAAAAACCGCTGCTGCCGTGGCTACTAATCAAGCCTGATGGTGAAGTTCTGTGCGCGCACTGCACGTGCATGGCTGGCCTTGGCGAGGCGTGCTCACACGTTGGAGCAGTGCTCTTTTACTTGGAGGCAGCAGTGACACGCCGGGATGGTCGATCATGCACGGATGGACAGAATGCATGGGCCACCGCATCTTGCCAATCTGGAATGCCGACCAGTGGCAGAGATGGACTTTGCATCTTCTGCAATGAAGAAAACGCGCTGGATCACACCGATGCTGAACCACGCAGCCCAAAAAGTGTTGCAGCAACCAAGCCCAGGGAGGACGAGTTGTTAAAGTTTTTCGCATCACTAAGCAAATCTGAGGGTAGGCCAGCACTTCTCTCGCTTAAAGAAAAATTCGCCGACAGCTACATTCCCTTGGGAATGAAATACCCAAGACTGCTCCTGCGCAATCTGTGAAAGAACGAGTGCCCAAGCTCCTGGGAAGATGTACAAGTAGAGTACCGTAAGGTCTTCGAGAACCTCTCAGTCGAGCCTGGCGTAAGCTTTATTATTGTTTCTCAACCTCATTTTAGCTTGCAGCTGTAGTTTGCTTAAAATTTATTGAATGTGGAGAATATCGTTGCAAATCAAGGTTGTGTGACCATTTTTATTTAACTTGCACATCTGGGCACTCTCGTGGTCATCTCTTAATTTGGTAAATACCAAAGTTGGTGCAAAACGACGAATGCATGACCAACATGATTGACAGGTCACGACATAAATGACATGCCTGTCGCATATGTCATGAAGCTGTTTCCCAAAGTCACGTGTGACATATACCCGCATCCCAACAAGGTATCTAGTACTTCGGTATGTGCCACAGCTGATGCACAGTCTGTACCAACCCAGCACATGACATGACAAGAAATTTATTTCACTCCTGAGGAACTCAGATCTAAAGAGCCAGAGAACCCCCCCCCTTCCCCGATCAAGTTGGTGGCTCCACCAACGATAAGACCAGGAGTCCGAGGCCCGCCA